>NW_008680529.1:11085-16791 GCF_000695815.1 Acanthisitta chloris
CTTTGCTCATGGGCCTTACCTACATGTACTGTTGGGCTCTCTTTGATGGCAAATTTGTCCTCAGAGCAGGCTAATGCTTTGCTGACCTTTTTCCTCCTGTTCTCATCTCTGAGGAGCATCATTGTGCACCAGTCACATGTCCAGGAAAGTGCTCTCCCTTATTAAGAAGCCTAATTTTTCTTGATGGCTGATTTGTAAAGCAAATGCAGTCAAAACTCATCTCCCCATCCTTCCCTGTAGCCAGACTGGGCTTCACTCTTCCCCAGGTGCCCTTTAATAAGCCACCTGAATTCAGCTTCAGACAAGTCTATTGCTTAATATCTGTGATATATGTTTGCTTGTGATGCCACATTATTGTATGTGGCAAGAAGGAGGAATTATACAAGGACCATATAAATTGGACAGGTTTCAGCTAATAGAGAGTTCACATGCATGTAAACACATAAGGGGATGATACTAAAACAAACTGTGACTGACTTTGCATCATCTGAAAAATTGGCCTGCAGAGGATCCTGCTACTTCCCATCTCATATTCTGCTACGTTAACAGCCTACAGAGGACTGAACCCAAAATCTAGCTGGGGTCGTCACCACTGTGTCATCAGTTTGTTCATAAAAAGATGGAAAGGACAGCAGAAGAAAGACAAGATTTTTGTGTGTGTGTGTGGCAATGAAAGAAGACTATTGAAAACAACAGCGCTGAAACAGGGGCAGACCTATTGATAACTGGTGCAGAGGCTGTCAGACATCTCCTGAGGGATCAGGACACCTGTAGGTTGGTGTGGGACTCAGGAGATGGGACTTTGTCTGTCCTCTTCTGTCATTTCCTGGCAGAGCCTTTAGGCTTGAGGTGATGCAGAGTTTCATGGGGACAGTCTTGTGACAAAGGGCTCCTGACATGGTGCAGCTCCCAACAGAGCTCCAGCTGAGTCCCATGTGCTGTTTTCACTGCAAGAGATGTAATGTGTTCCCACTGCTTGATCGAACATTTTTCCCCACAAACAGCAACTGATAAACACACACACAAAGAAAAATCAAAACCTCTGCAGCAACAGCTTCAGATTTTCTCTCCCTCACTGGGGAAGGGACATGGCAGAGCACTGTGTCCATGGAAATAGAGCAGGTGATTTCCTACACCGTGTGAGCATAGCTGCACTTGAGGCTTACCTTGAAACCTGTGTGCACTCATTGATAACCCCATTATAAAATTCAAGAGACCTAATGCAATTGTGTCTAGGAAGATTTACTTGTTAAAAGGAAAACAACTTTCACATAAATAATTTACTACAACAGAAAAATAATCCTCTGTGCTATCATCCTTGCATTGAAACTAATCGAAGGGAGTTATTTTTAAATTGCTTGGAAGTGTAGTGCTCTCATTTCATTGTCAATAAATATGCTCCATTTCAGCACAATGCTTCTCTAAATGCATCTGAATTTTCAAGGAGGAGTGGAATTGATCAGAATTTTTTTTTTTTAAATGCAGAAAGAAACAGTTCCCACAGGAAATTTGTATGGTGGAAAATTCACAACTCCTTCGATAACCTGAAAATGGGGCTTGGTTCCTGTATTTATTCAGATCCAGCATCTGATTTGCCATTGAAGTTTTGCTATTGACATCAGTAGGAACAGATCTTTAATCCTATGCTGGAATGGGTTTGTCTAAATCCTGAAAAGAAATTAGAATTCAATCTCAATAAGTAGCACTCAGAATTATAACAGATTTATGAAAGGCTTTGTTTGACTCCTTGACATGACCACAACCAATTGATTTTTTTTTAAAATTTCTCTTCATTTCAGGGGCCAGAAACATAAGCTGAGTATCCATATGTGACACTAAAATGAAATCTATATACATTTAAAATTAAAAGCTAGAAATAATCACTTTATTTTTGTTTAAATAAAAGTTCTGGGCAGACAAATGGCCTTTCTGCTCATGGACAAGCTTGCTTTATTGTTTTTCTCCAGCCACTTTTGATAAAAGCTACAAAGTGAACAGTTTTGGTTTCCAAAAACTGACATTTTTCATTAGAAAATATATAAAGGCATGGAGAATTTGTGGGTGTGTATTTTGATGGAAGTGTCTCTTTTTAACGACAATAGTTTGTGTTATTGGAAAATGCTCCCAGAAAATGCTTACCATTAACTTGAAATATCTCTGAAAGGCTGATTTGATTTGATTTAGTAGGTGTGTAGTTCCAAGGATTCAGCAATAAGTGCTTGTCCTAGCATAAACATTTTTGGGAGATTCATGCATATTCAGTGGCAGTAAAAGGGCACTAAACAGAGGTTTGTGTAAGGACTGCAGGATATTGGATGCATCATCATAAGAAGCATTCTTGCTCTTATTTTGATTCTCTCATGCTCTTTATGTAAGCCCTCCTGGAAGTCTTTTATAGAGTTGTGTTTTCCCTGAGCATGGTTTAACCATCACGGGACACACTTGAGCTTGTGTAACTGTTAAATATAGACAGACTAATTCAGTTTTAGCCCAAGTCCCAGAAAGGCACCAGAGAAACCATGTCACCTCCTGTACCCAAATGTCACTACTTCAGGGGAAGTCACCTTCAAGGACACATCATCTCAGCGTCTCTTATTGTTCCATTGTGTCACAGCTTGGATCTTGATGCTGTTAAAAACCAACCTGTTCATTTCCATGCACAATCTAATAAATGCAAAGGAGTCAGTGTGGAACAGTCTCATTCACAGCTGGTTATTTTGTGTTTCTGCAATTAGCGTAGCACACGCAATTACTGCTGTCTATACTCTTCGGCTAAACCTACCTAACAACTCACTTGCTCTGACACAGCAAGATCCTACTCCAACTTCCCCCAGCTCACCTCCCTCTCTGCCCCCTGCCCTACCACGAGCTCCTCCCTTTCTTGCTTTCTTTCTAAGAAGACATGGTGTCAGACTGAACCTTTTGCTGGTGTTGGACATTAGCAAGGTCTTTCTGTTGACATGGACTCTGGTGTGAATTCAAGCTAGTCTTTCTCTAAGTGAGTGGCATAATTTGGGCTTCTCTATTTTTCCTGTCTGTTTTCATACAGTGCGTGGAAACATAATTACTTCTGAGCCTGTTACTGATCAAACTTGGTTGAATTCAGACAAGGGTCTTAGAAGTTATTACAGAAAGGGTAAAGAAGGACCCAGACAGATATGTCAGCAACATTACTGCAATGAGCTTCATTACTTTAGGAAGCCAGGCAGAAAAATTACTCTTCCACAGGGTCTAATTTGGTATGAACAGAGATACCAGAACACCAATGCATAAAAATTGCAAATAACACCAAGGTTCTGCTGTCGGGTGGAAGAAATTCCAGTGTGCCATTCCAGACTGTTCCCTCTCAACATTATCCCTCCTTCTCAGCATGCATGAATAAGGACAGCATTATTAGTATGTGCATGAGCTGTCAGGGCAAAACATCTGGTGTATGGCAACCAGTTTGACTTCCACAGCTGCGACAATCTGTTTCTAAAACTGTCTTAATAACCCCATGAAAAATCAGTCCAGTGTATGGATGATGCTCCCATGCCAGGAAGATACTGCCCTGCAAGCCAAGGGTCCTAGCACTGTGCAGGGCTGGAGGGTTTTCCTCTCCATACGTACTTTCAACCAATGTTTTCTGCAAAATATGGCCAAAACTTGCTGTAGAAGTTCTTCTGAAATAAAAATACATTGGATATTCTAAAGATTCATGACCTTGTAGAATTTTGAGCTATTTTTCACTTAATCTGTGTAGGTATGACTCTAGTGATGACAGCACTGGCTGCTGACAGGTCCTTATTACCCCACTGCACGTGGTGGGTAGTGCTCACACCTTTATTCAGGCTGCACTCAATAGGATGCATTGTGGCTGTTGGTGTCAGGCAGGAGCCTCTTCCCAGCTACTGCAGACTCCTCTGGCTCTCTTACAAGCAAACTTGATTTTTCAGGGCACCCAGTTCCAGGCATTGTTCCCAGTTTTTCAGAGCAGGCTCTCATTTTGTGCACGAGCGGTAGGAATGCGTCACGGGCTTGCAGAAGGTGCCTGCAAGTCTGGTCCCATTAAACCCATGAACCCCTCCAATCACCTGGGCTTTGCACACCTCTAATGCTCTGTCTGTCACTTCAAAATGAGGGGTCTTTACATTTTCATTTCCTGGCAGACACAGGCCCTCGTCATGTCATTTGGTGTTGCTGCTGTTCCCGAGTCAGCAGATGACACGTCTCCTACCTTAAAGAGAAAAACAAGGGAATATCTACATGCAGGATGATAGCTAGGAGCAGGGGAAACTTGCAGTGTTATTGGTGCATCAGTGCACTCCCTCTTGTCTAGGAGAATTACTCTCTGTAGCTGAGAGGTAATTTAACTCTGGGGCTCATTCACCTCTTGGCCTGTGTTGCTGCTCTGAATGTAATGCCTGTGGGTGCAGGAGGGAACAGGGGATGGTAGGAGTGTGTGGCTGTTAGGAGCAAGGATGGGTCCCCAAAGCACTTCATAATGCCATGCTGACACCCAGAGTGACTTTTTGTCCTCTACTGGCCTGCCTGAATTAGAATTCAGGGAATAGGTGAAAGGACATGTATCCTGTTCCAAGATTTCTGAGCTATCTGATGCCCTGAAATGTATTTTGAAATGCAAAGTGCAGTTCTCTCATCTTTGCTGTAGCAGCATTATTTAAAACACAAACATAGCTAAACTATTCAAATACACAAGTTAAGAATATGTGTGAAGTCCCAGCCTCCCACAGCCTGGCTCCAGAATTACTGAAAAAACATCAACCTGCTTAAATATTGCTGGTGTTCTGAACTGGTGTCCCCATGGTCTGAAAGGGCTGTGCTGCTCTCACCACTGCTGACAGTTTCTCCATTGTTCTAGCCAAGGAGTTGATATAATGGGCTGTTCAAAATTCAGCTTTGAATTTTTCATAATACCCAGTGTTTGTGGGTTTATTTGAATTTGTGGGGTTTTTTTTAACCTGTCTTGGATTTGTCAAGAAACAGTGGGTTCACAGTTTTATTGCTGTCAGTGGGTAAGAGCTGGATGTTCCCTTGGAGTATCTCATCTAACCATCTTTAAAGATGAGGTGAGTGAGACCTGCAGGGAGCTCCTGTTCGTGGTCCTACTCCTTACAGAGGGTCACAAATCTGCACAACCAAACTGTGACATGCCTTGTCCTGCTTTGGGCATGAAATTTGTGGACCAGCCACAGATAAGATGAAAGTAGACTGGATATGGGCAGTGTGCATTTAAAGTGCTAAAAGAACCTGAAAAAATCCCCAGTTTGGGTACCCAAGTTTAGCAATTTTGACCTCTGTCTCAGTTGTCATCTGCAAAATGGGAATAATGGTATCATCTCTGGGTTGGTTTTTTTTTTAGATATGGCAAATAAATTCATGGATATGATTAAAAGCACTGAGGTAGTGGGATGAAAGCTCTATGAAAGCTACATATAAGCACTCACAAAGAAACAAATGTCTTCAGTTCAGATTTTGAACAATATGTGGTAAATAATGCTTGGGGATTAAGATGTAAAAAATAGCAAATTTGTAATAAATACTTGGTTTGTGCATTGAATAAAGCACGACACCTGTGGAGAAAACCCTGCATGATTAAGTAATAAAAAAAAATATATATATATAGGCTTAAGATTTCTTTTACAGCTACACAGGCAATTTTTATACAAAAATTTAAGTGTTTGATTTTGTTACCTCAGCATTCCT
>NW_008680529.1:16824-24425 GCF_000695815.1 Acanthisitta chloris
ATATATATGCACCCTCCCTTTAACTGCTGCTTTCTCATAATTTATTTAAGGAAACATTTGAATTGCTTTAGATATCTTGTGAAGTTAATTAAATAAATCTAGGGATAATTAAGTGTCATAAAACATGATATAAACTTGTTGATGACAAGGGGGATGTTTAAAAATTATGACAATGACAGGTAAATTTGACATATTTCAGTCTTTTTTCCATAAATTTACGTACTAGATAGCCACATCTATTTTCTTTACCAAGCTTCCCTCTTCATATAATTCAGGTTTATTTTACTCTGCAGCTTGATTACATTAAACCCATTGTTATTTTTTAAAGCAAAAATTACCTTCTAATCATGTGTCTCCGAATGCCTCAGTCAAACACCATTTTATGTTAGCATTTTAACGATATAAATGATCGGTTTGGGTTAATTAAAATATATCATTAAGACTGCATTTTTCCTATATTAAAAAAATTGATTGCATTTTACATCTTCCTTGGTTTTGTTCTAGCCCCACTCCAAGTTGCTGTGTACCAGCCTGTTGTCTACGTCTCCACACATTGACCTTTGTTGTAAGATCTGCTATAGACATCACAAACTCTCACATCAATTTACTACAATTGGATGTGGCATCTTCCAGCTAATTTGATTTAGGCAGAAATGCACCTGGCTCTGTTTTTCCCCTATAGAATGTTGAGGGAGTTCAGAGTCCTCCCAGATGCCATCTAGCTGAGTAGCCCATGTGTTTTTCAAGGTCTAAGCTGTTTGTCTTCATCTTCCAAAATGTAAGCCATTACAATAGGAGAGCAGTTACATTATTTAATGCAAAAAAGTCATTTAATATCAGGTGCAAAATGCTTATATGTGTGAACATATGTGTATATGCATGTGCATGTATGTATAAAGTCTTTTACATTATGTATAGAAATATATAATGTGTGTGTATATATGCATATAAAAATAAAATATGTTCCTATGTCATAAAAATATTTAATATTATGACTTACTTACAAATTTGCTTTTTCTTTTTTGTTTTAAGAACATTAGGTTGTTACAGGCACTCTTTGCAAGAAGAAGCATTTCAGGACTTGTGAAACTTTCCAGGCACTGGTTTAGACCATGTGAATCAAGCAGTTTATGAAGATCAATCCTGTTGCAGTGACAGGAACATAGAGAGAATGAACCAGAGACTTCTGCCTTCTGTTTCATCCCATAGGTCCAAAAGTAAAACCCTGATTTAAAGCATATACATGAGCCTTCTTACCATATAAGAATCTTGGGCAATCAAGCAAATTAAATACCTGAATATAGAGTTGCAAATGCCCATGGTGATTAAAACGAGTCCAGACAGTTTGATGGAGGAGGTTGGTGTGATCCTACTAGGGCAGGAGATGGACTGAGCAGAGCCAGCAGAGGATGGTCCTGCAGCACTCAACAATATTCTAGATGTTTTCACTAGATGATTTTTTGGCGTGGAGTGTGGGTGGGTGAGGGGAAAGGGTTGTTTACTGAAATATTATTTGCAGGACTAACTACTCAAGTTGATAAAATATATATAATAGTGTCAGCTCAACATGTTACACTTTATTGCAAATGGAATGCCTAATTAAATTAAATTGAAATTATTTGAAAAATCCTCATTTTGGCTCTTCAGAACTACAGTGGTTGTGTTTACTTGACAAGTGGCTTGGCAATCATCACCAGACCCAGTGTTCTCCAGGAATCCAGAAGCTTTCCCTGATGCCAGCTGGAGCCTGATCCTTGCATGCAGATTGAAACTCATTCCTGATGGACTCAGTGGGTTCTGAGCCTGTGCTTCAAAGGGGATGTGGGGCAAGGAAGGGAGGAAAATATGCCTTTTGAAGGGCTTTGGAATCCAAGACATCTGGGGGTAAAATCAGCTCCTATAAGAGGGAATTGTGCATGAGGAGAACAAAAAGACAGCTGTTAAAAGCATAAATATTTGCTCTTAACAACAATAGTAGATATATTCAGTGTGAATTATGGCTATGGATACATCAAATTAATTATTAAGGTGACTGGGATGGCAATAATTTACAAATCTTAAACAAATTTCAAAAAAACCCCAACTATATGCTACATGGTTTTTTGATACTTTGGTCGCAAAAACTACAAATCTCTGTGTAGAAGTAAAAGGAAATGATTTGTTAAAGATGAAGCTGGAGAATTGGACTACTCCAAAATACTTTGACTGCTCTATCTGCTCCTTCTTTTTCTGTCTACAGACCCAGGAGTACAGACCCTATCTCCAGATGAACTGTTTGTATTTCACAATGTTTCCAGTTTTGATATAATAAGTAAATAACAAGAAACAGATAAAAGAATACTGTTTATACTTTGGAATCTACATTAGTTATGCCTTTGCCACAAAATCTGTAAATAATTTCTGGAAGTGTTTAGTGTAACAGCATTTTTAAATCATTCAGGCCCCCAGGAAGTAAAAACAGATATAAATTGGGTTTTGTATAGAAAACTAGCTTGCAATGAAGTCTAGATCTAGAATACAGCCATCGTTTACTTTGCAAATAGATTTATTTCTTTCCCCACAGAACAATCTTTGGCAATGATTCCTCTTTTCAAACCATTTGTCAGTAATTTCCATTTCCTGCAGTGACACCTAATGGCAGGAGAGGCAGAGCTGACCCCCAGCCTTGTTTGCTGTGGAACAAAGCATTTCAGGCTGGTGGGGAATGTGTGGATTCTTTCCCCTCTCCTCGAAGAGCAAACAAACTCTGCTGTGATCTGGAAAACATTTGGCTGCAGGAACAAAAGCAGCTAAACTAAAACTAAGGCACTTAGAAAACCAAAGATCTAGCCTGGCAATTTTTTTATATGCTTGTAAATGCTGAACTTCCACTAAGGAGAGACAGCTAGGGCTGATTATTAAAATGAGTAATCTCAAAATGATACATAAGAGTTCTTTGTGGCATATGGTCAGGACTCTACATCTGGAAGTTTCAGGCTCAAGGGGGCTAATGTTTTTGATGGACATTTAAAATTCATCTGTGCTAAAAGCTGCCAGAAAGTGAGTTATTCAGGTCAGAATAAAAGTTGGCAAGATATATGCCAAAGATGCTCAGAATTTACTTCTGTGTAACAAGCTTATAAAATACCTTTTTATGCAGCTAAGACCAGCTGGACGAAAGTTAATCAGCCAAATGCAATTATAGGAGGTGTAAGTCTTATTAATGTATTAGGAATTCTCAGGGTACTACTGGACCGTTCCAGATGTGCTGATGCATAATGAGTACAGCATAACCTTGATCAAGAAGCCAATCTTTCTGGTCTCCTCATCTCTTCTAATAAGGTATATAATATTTACTTGCAATGGCTCAGAAGGGACTAATAGAAGTAATAGATTCTCATTCAAATGTAGACTTCATTTTCTAATAAAGGCAGCTTGGTATAAGCCTGAAATGACAAAATTTCACTTCATCTTCTGTAGAAAATGACATTTCTTTAAACATGAAGTTAACCAAAGCAGATTTTATTAAATATTCTGGCTAGGACAGGTGAGTTTTAATGCTGTAAAAGCCAAATGAAATGATTGGTCTTGTGTTGGACTAGTGAAAGATATTTTTTTACTGAGATACTGGGCAGCCAGCTTCAGGGAGGGGCATCTTCCAGACTGCTCCAAAGTGAGAAGGCAACCAGGCAGGCTGGGAGGGAAGAGAAGATTGCAAATACTGGGAGAAAATTTGGGCCCCATGGAGACAACAAGAGGTTTGTTTGTTGGGGTTTTGTTTTATCATAGCGTGGCAGGATTCTGCCCTGTTTGTTATGAGGAATCCCGAGAAAAATCTACCAGCTGTGTCTCACTAAGCCTCCTGTCTCTCTGGACAGGAAAAACAAAAAAAAAAAAAGAAAAATAAACAAATAAAACACAAACAAACAAACCCCCCCACCAGAACAGGAGGCTTGAATATGACCTGCCGAGCCAAGCTACCCATAAAAAATGTGCCTACTCTGTTTTCAGTTTCTGATTATTAACATGGCATTCATAGAGCAACTTTCTTACCTGCAAATGTTTTATTAACTGTATAGTCACAGGGACACCAACCTTTACCCTCAGTGGCACAAGCCACTGACCATCAGTAATTATTTCCTATTACAAGGGCTTCCAGCAACCCCCATGCTACGCTGTTGTTCTGGTAGTATTCTGGCATCCAAAGAGAACACAACAAATCTACATGTCTTCCCCATTTGTACTGACATTCCCCAAAGGAGCCTTGGCTCGTCTTAGGGACCTATTGTCCTCTTTGTACATACAGTCAACTCCCATTAATCTCATTAATGAGACTTACATTCCCAAACTGGACGGAAAAAATTCAGCCGGGAGGAAACAAATATTTCCTAGGGAGGCAAGAAGGGAGCTAAGGAGAGCATGAAGTCCTCCATCCCTCTGCTCCTCTCCCTCTGGTCACCCCAGAACTGCCCAGGGAAGCACCCATGGGAGCACCTGTATGGCAGAGCAAGGCCACCCACCCATTGCCATTCAGCTTAGCCTGTGACTGATTGCACACGTAGGAGGGAAGGGAAGGATGGGGGAGGAACGGGGAACAAAACCAGAGCAGTATCTCTGCTGGCCCTTCCCACAGAGATCAATGTCTGGCAGCATTTAGGAGGTGTTTCTTGTGGTCCCCAGAAAATGCACAGGGAGGAAGAAGGAATGTGGTGCATTCACAGCATTTTCATCTCAGGAGAGGAAACATCAGCAGCCATTTAACCTTTTCATATTTTTAATACATTTTACAGAATCAAATCTGGAAACACTGTTGCAGGTTTAAAATAACTCTCATTTAGCTAAACTGCTTGGGAACAAAATGAAGGGTCTCTGCTGGAAGAAATAAGGTTCTTGCAGGAAATGGTACAGCCCAGACTGAGTAATTCCTGTGTCTCACTGAAGCTCACTTCTCCTGCCCTCCTGGTGCCATCTGAACAAGGGACCTTCTCCCATCTCCTGCCTGGCACTGAGGTACCCCTTACCTCTCCTTTCCCAGCAGCAAGCAGAGCCACAAGCCCAGAAAAGTGGCATGTACTTCACTGACCTAGCAATCAGGCAACTACCTCTGGGGCATCAGGATTCTAGAAGATGGCCCTGAGATAGTGCACTGTGCCTGCTGTGAGTTTTATCTGGATAATTATTAATGAGAAATGCATCGTGTATGTATGTAAACCAGAAAGTTATCTGACACCTGCAGTGTCAGAAGCATCTGCTTCTAAGCCTGCAAGGCTGAGAAGAGAGAGGGAAGCCAGCTGGATCCAGGATGACATCCAGGAGCATGTAAATTAAGCTTTCACTCAGGGCAAGGGTCTGAAAGGGTTTGCAAAGCCCCAGCCCCAGGTGAGGAGCCTGGAGCCATGGCTATGCTGGCCCACATTGCCCACATACAAGTGTAGGGCAGCCTGTGCTTCTGGGCAGAGGGGAGTCCTGCACAAAACAGGCTTCTCAGCCAGGTGAGCACACCAGAGATGGGTCTGGGAGATGGCCATGCTTCTTGTCCCCCACATACTGCAGTGCCCCCCCCACCAGCTCTGGCTGGATGCTGCTGCCAACAGGAAATGGGTTAGGAGCAAAGGAAGGTGGAGAGCAGGGATGGATGTGCAGAGTGGGCCCATGGGAATACACTCAGCCTTGGTGCTCTGAGTCATCCAAGAGGGCTGGTGCCAAGGAACTGCTCTGCTGCGACGGACAAATTGAATTTTGCTTGTGCTTACTGAGAAGACTTGAGTCAGCCCCGGTTCTGCTACTGTGTGAAAAAATAAATTCAAAAAAATATTTCCCAGATTACATGGCATTATTGCCTTTATTATCTATGTCAAATGAGTTGAATGTTTTTTCAGACTTTGTGGGCTGATGATAGAGCATTCAAAAATCTGTGTCCTACATCAGAGACTGAATTTAATTGCTTAATATCCCCCAAGAACAAGATGAACTCTGACTGTAGCCTCCCAAAAGCGCAGCAGGACAAGCCTGGGTAAAGAGGCAGAGAAGCCAGAGGATGCCCACCCAGGCAGGCAGCTCTGTAGCTGTCAACAGTACAGTAAGTGTGAGACTTAACCACACACTGAAAGGTAAAGGTATTCTTGAGGGATTATTCAAACAGAGGTTACCTTAATCATATGCTTGGTTCAGTCCTTCAGCAGAATTTCTTCCTAGGCAGTAAAGGGCCATCCAAACACTGATCATCATACATGGGCTCTTCCCTTTTGGAAAAGCAGTCTGCTGACAACTCTGCTGGTTCACTTTGTGCTTCCTTTTCCACAACAAAGGGTTTTCCTGAGAGCAGAACTAGAGTGGGGGAGAATGAAAGCTGACTGTACACAGGGGGAGTCCCTTGAACTAGGAATCACAAGATCCTTTATGCAGCACACAGAGTACAATTCACTCACCAGGCAGCCTAGTGCTACAGGCATAACACAATGGTCAAAGCCACCTCTACCATGCTCCTGTGCCAGGTGTTGGCTAGCTGACACTAGCCCTGAAGGGCCACTGAGAGGTGAAATGCATGGAGTGATGCTGCTCCAGCCAAACTCTCTTAGCCTTCGCCCAGCAACAGGATCATTTTCCTGCTGCATATCAGTTGTGTATCCAAACTATACAATATACTTAGAACTGCCCAGAAGAGTTCATCAGTGGTTTGTTTTGGGGTTTTTTGCACATAAACATTGCAAATTCAGCCAGTAGAAAATGTTCAATTTTATCAGTCCTCTAAGTTGCAGAGCTCCCCTGGAATGAGGCTTTGGAAACTTTGTGGGTATTTTCTTGGGCAAACACATGAAAAAATGAATGTCCAATGATGTAAAATATCAGCACACAATGATACAACTTAACATTAAAAGTCCTTTTGACTGGTGGAAGACTGGAATTCTCTTGATTATCCCTGGACTGAACTGCCTTTGCATACTGTTGGACGTAACCAGAGCCTGCTCCCCTGCTCCTGAATCCAGGTTTGTAGCTATCACCTGTTCACATATTGTCTTTGCACCATTCCAAAAAGTGGAAAAGTTAGAATAGTGTGACCAAAATTACATTTTCCAAAGATACAAGTCCAGTCATCCACTGGCTTTGAAGCCTTTGAGGTAATTTTTGCCTTTAGGAAACTTAGTGAGTTTCATTAACACATGATAATGAAACCAAAATCCATTCGAATAAAAATTGTTTGAAATTTCCTGCTAGTATCAGCTGCCTCACTACTACTTCAGTGTTCATGCTAAGGAGGTCAAGGAAGAAAGCCACTAACTTATAGCTGTGTTAAACCTGCTCATCTGGAAGCACGGGCTGACATTAAGGAGACGAAAAGAGATCCAGAACTGCAAAGTCTGGATTTATGTTTGGAAAATCAGATGCACTTCAGTGTGCAAGATTTAATTGGAAATTTAATTAGTAAAGATTTTTTAAATTTTGTGTGTGTGAGATGTCCTTATCTCAATTTCCAGTAAGGTAACAGGTACTAAGACATGAGTCTTCCCATGTTTTTAGGTCTATTTTCCTCCAGCCACTGAGTAAACTCAGAAGTCTGTGTGTATATATATGCATATATATATTTATATCTATATGCAAACTTTTATATGCTTTTATATATT
>NW_008680530.1:0-272 GCF_000695815.1 Acanthisitta chloris
AGGACTGGGGACAGAGGGAGGCACGGGGATGACCCTGCAGCCCCTGCTAAGGTGTCACAGAGCCGGGGGAGGTGGGGGCGTACCTCGCCCTTGGGGTAGCGGTAGCGGTATTTGTCCTGGTCCCGCAGCGCAAACTCCTTGGGGTAGCGCTCCTGGATCTCCTCGTAAGTCATCTCCTCACAGACACCCTGCGGGACAGAGGTGCTGGGAAGGGTGTGGAGGCCTTTGGGGTGTCCCCCCTCCCCCAAAGGAGGGCGTGGCTCACAGCATCG
>NW_008680531.1:0-880 GCF_000695815.1 Acanthisitta chloris
GTAAATGGAAGTGCTGCCCGGGGTATTGGTTTGGATTTTTGGCGGGTTGGGTGGTGTTTTTTGGCATAGAGCTTACAAGGTCATTGCGGAGCTGTCGGGCGATTATCCATCTGTTGGAGGCAGCCGGTCGTGATCTGTTGCAGTTTCTGTAGGGAAGACGGCAGTGGAATTCCCCAGCTCGTGGTGCAGACTCCTGCACGTAGCTGGGTCTGAAAGGAAGCGGCCAAGTCCAGCAGGACAGGCGTGAGAAGCAGGACAGTCATCTCATTCCAACCCAAGGCTGTGGGCGTGAGATCTGTGGGCTGTGCCGGGTCTGTGAGGCTAAGAACCTTCCGAGCTGCCAGCACGCGTACTGCCCATGTCAAGTTAGAAGGCAAGGAATTGTTTTAAATAATGCCCTGAGCTTGGTGTGATAAGTCAGGTTGGGATGTACAGCTTATGTGGGGAAAGAAATCTGGTCTTTCTATGCAGCTGATTCTGGGGTTGTTTTGTTGTTGGGGTTGGTTTTGTTGGTGTTTTTTTTAAGAGAAAAATGCAGTGACAATGAAATCCTTGCTGGTTTTGTTTCTTGTACGTCAAGGCATTCTGCTGATTTCTCCCATCCTGGCTGTTAGGTTTAAAAGACAGTGTAGACATGTAGAAGTAATCTGAAGGTACTGCTGAAGAGATAGGTATACATGTACAGAAGATAAGAGTTTGTAATGCTGCTGCTTTGATGTCTGACTTTTTGGGGTTTTCTTGTATAAGGGCAAATTATTTTCTTTGTGAAGACAAGAGAGAATTCATTTAGTTGCTAAACAAATTCCTGTTGTGCCTGATCACGTCAAAAGATTTAATATTATATCGGTATGGAATTGAAATACAAAAGCAGCTGTAAATC
>NW_008680532.1:0-360 GCF_000695815.1 Acanthisitta chloris
AGAGGAAGAGTCTGGAGCTGGCGTTGCCGGTGGCCCCTGCCAGCGGGAAGAGTTTGCCAGGGCCACCAGGGTCAGCAGGGCCACCGGGGCCACCAGGGCCACCGTCGGGGCCAGGCCCGGGGACGGTGCCGCTGCCCATCACCCTCCGCTTTCACCTGCCCAAGGAGAGCGAGGCCGACCCCCCCCAGCGCCCCACGGTAACCCCGGCGCCCCACGAGGGTCCCCAACGGTCCCCAAGGGTCTCCGAGGGTCCCCAGTTGGTCTCAGTGGTCCCCAAGGGTCCCCCAGTTGGTCTCAGTGGTCCCCAAGGGTCTCCAAGGGTCCCCAATTGGCCTCAGTGGTCCCCAAGGGTCTCCCAGG
>NW_008680533.1:0-12627 GCF_000695815.1 Acanthisitta chloris
ATATATACATATAAATATATATATATATATACTGTATAGTTAACATTTGTGCTTGGAAAGAAATTTTTTCAGTCCACAAAACTAGCAATATAGACTTTACAAGGAATTCCACTTACTTGATAGGACAGTATAATAGATGAATAGCATATGAAAGAGTAGACCAAAACCAGTAAACGTTAGAAACAAATTTCAGACATTTCAGTATTTTCATGACAAGTCCTCTGGGCTTGCTAAGATTTCTAAGCAATCATTACTAAATGTGCCAAGTAACATAGCATTTAAATGTTGTAGTCAAATACTGCTTTGTATGAATCCTTATTTTATTAACACGATGATATCATACGTAATCAGTATTATAACTGCTCTGCTATTTCAGGTAAGCAAACTCGTTAAGATGCAGTAATTCTACCGTAGCAATGTAGGGTGGCCACTTCCCATGGTCATCTCCAGGCATTGGTCACACAAATTCTTAGACACTTTAAAGGCTGTGATAACTGTGAACTTACATGATCCACATTTCTTTTGTATGCATTTGGATTCAACAACCAGACGTGAAGAGTCACAACAGGTGCATGTACACACTGCAAAAACATTCATCTCAAACATGAAAATGGCAAACTTCCATCCTTCTCAGCTACTTGGTTTCCTGTTTACCATGATTTCTCATTTTTACCCCCAATGAAGCTGAATTCTAGTCAGTGTTTCCAGGCGGAAGTGCTCGAAAACTTGAAGGTTTGTTTTAGAATTTAGTATAGGGTTTTTATATATATATATGAAAAAAAGATCTGTAATTCCATGTAGCCATGTGCTAGCAACAAAGTGGCTTTACCATTTTTACTCATTGCATTCGTTAGTTTGAAGCACCCAGCACTCAGCAGGCTGAGTTTCTGCTCAAACCCTCACGTTCATAGTCCAGTTAGCTGCAAGACATCACATAAAAATAGGCTGTGCTGCTGTTGCTTATGTGTTTTAACCAAACCATTTGCAAATTTATATACAATTTTTATCCCAAAATTCTGTACAAAGTTATACATGGCGCCTACTTTGTAGTTTCAGCACTTTGAGCCACTGCAAGGACTTTACACCTAAACAGTAGAGACAAAGGAATCACAACTGCAAAACTGTACCAGCCTAAAAGCAAACCTTGAAGAGGATGAGCAAAAAGTTCCAGTAAGAGATGGGTAAAAGTAATCACAGCAACAAGCAGTCGGTTTTCTGTTTAACAGTAACAGAGTTGTCAGAAGTGATGAGGACTTGAGAACACAGAGCGACTTCTCAGACTGGCTTGCTCATGGCATCTCTGACATTGGCGGGGGGAGAGGTTCAGTAATTTTTTTCCCTTTCATACCATTGATATCAATACCAGCAAAACTGCAAACTGAGCACTTTGTCGACCTCCACAGAGAGCAAATACAGCAATCTAGAGTTTAGCCTTTTGTTTCAAGCTGTCCACGTTTGTTTCACACATGTGCAATACGTTTTCCCCTTCTGCTCCTTCTCCTCTGAATGATCTTCATGAGCAGAAAACAAGTCGTTATTGTTTTTATGTATCACTCATACTATTCTAAATTCTGCGGCTTACCTTGAGAGGGCTCCTGCGGGTCCCCTGAGGCTCTGTTCCTTGCAGTTTTAAAAATGTATACTGTTCTTATAAGGGAAAGTAGAACTGTCTGCATGTCATCTAATGTTACTAGTGTGAGGCTACACTCTACATATTGTATATTTGCAAAATATATCAGTGTTACTCTTGATATTAGTTGAAGTAAAGTGATAACATATTTCAATATGTAGACTTTTCTTCATACATCTGTACCAATAGTAAAGTCTAACTGTAATTTATAGGTTGTTCCAGAAAAGATAAAGAACCATTCAGGTCCAAACATCTCTCAGAAACTGCATCTTTTAATTAAAACAGAGGTAAGAATGCTCCTCTTCACTGAGTGACGGAGTCTGTACTTGTGTCAGATGCAGAGTCATAATGTAAGTAAGACTGTGTATGGAATAAAGGTAGAATATGCAGTAATAGTGGAGAAGAAAATCTGACTCTAGCTGTGTGCATTAACAGTGAAGAGCTTAAAGCTCCCAGATCTGCATTTGCTTTATGTTTACAAACCCCTTTCATTCATTTAAATTAGAGTTACATATAAATATCCTGTACTGAAACAGTAAGCCACATTTTAATGCTTGACCACTGATTTTCCATGTGCAATCAATTAAATAGTCAGGAGATGTCACAAATGTGCATGCAAAGAAACATTTACACATGGTTTCACATACACGTGGGGAAAGAATGTGCCTACCGGTGCATTGAGCTGCACGTGTGAGATCCCAGATCATCTGGAGGCTGACTTGCAAACCAAAACTGGTCACATAAGAGCACAGTATTTGTAAACTCTGTTCTTTCAAGTCAAAGAGGAGAAACAGTGGACTGGATTTTTTTTCTAGTTTTGTTCTGTTTTGGTTTTTTAGACTATGTGTTTATATGTACTTTAACCAAACAAACATCATTGAGCTGCACGTGTGAGATCCCAGATCATCTGGAGGCTGACTTGCAAACCAAAACTGGTCACATAAGAGCACAGTATTTGTAAACTCTGTTCTTTCAAGTCAAAGAGGAGAAACAGTGGACTGGATTTTTTTTCTAGTTTTGTTCTGTTTTGGTTTTTTAGACTATGTGTTTATATGTACTTTAACCAAACAAACATGTCTTGGTGTCAGCATAAGTCTTAAGAACTTTGCTGCTTGTTTAGGGCTGTAGTATAACCTCTCTGACTCCGTCCTTGATTAACAGTTGCTTAGAGCAGTGTGGGTCATGCCTAGAATAGGAAAATGATAGTACTTAACACTGTGTGGGGTTAGGAAGATGAATTTTTCAGCCTGCAGGCAGGAGTAGAATTGAGAGGGTTTTTTCTCAGATGCCATTGCCAATTAAAACCTGGTACAGAACTGCGCAGAGTGACCGTGGTTGTCTCTCCCCATAAACGATGTGGCAAAGTAGTAATGCTGATTTGAAAAAATGAAAGGGAAATGTAAAGAATGAAGGTGTGGCAACAGAAATCTTTTCTGGGACAACAATCAAATATATATTTGGGGGTTTTATTTTTTTAAGTTAAGAATGAAATGTAAAACAATGTAAAAACAAAAAACAAAGTTCATCCTAATATAATGTGCGTCTTGTATTGCTAAAAAACAAGTCTAACATACGGTGTAGAATGATTTTCCCATCATGTACTGCATGCAGCAGAAGCCTCTTGTTTCTTGATAAAATGAGCTGAAAGACAGTCAGCAGATATTTAAACACTGAATCTCTAGATGTTGACTTGCTGTTCCATATGAAGCTGTGTGTTTTCTGCAGTTAAGCATGCATTTTGCTGTTCCCTTGTAAGATACCATCGCACTTCTTGCCTGCAAAATGGATTATTGTGTATATATTTCAAAGAAAAGTGGAACCAATAACAAGATTAAATTTGGAAAAGAGAAAAGGGGGTGGTGAAAACGGGACCAGTAGGGGGAATAGAGAATTCTCTAAATTGTACATAGTGTGTAAATTAGCATTACTCTAAGTCTGCAGTCACTCTGAGGTTGCCTATCTCCTGCTAGGAACTTAAATCAGCTTTGAGTTGTATTAAACTGTTAGAATTAGGTCTTGAATGCAGACTGTTAAAGACTTCAAAAAACATATGCTTACAAGAAGCTTCTGTTCTGGGGAGGCTTGAGACCCCTTTTGTAACTCTGGGGAAGAAAGGAGTGCTTTCATTTTAATATGCATTCTGTTTGTAAGTAGTAACAGACCCTATTGATGTACAACTATAACTGTGATCATGTGGAGAAATCAAATAAATCATTTAAAACTCCTTGTTTCTCATTTTGTGTAATCCAAGAACTTCAGCTCTTCAGATTTGAAATGAAGGAATTTCCTTCCAGTGGTATCCTGGCCCCGCTGAGGCAATGGGATTTTGGTTGCTCACTTTAAAGGGGCCAGGAGTTCAGTCTTCATCTGAAAGATAAGGTGGTGGAAATGGTGGTCAGTTCTGTGGAGACTGTGAGGGATTCTCATAGGCTTTGATTTGTTCGGTGGTGCTGTAAATATATTTAAGTCTTAAGGATGATAAAGAGCAATAAATACAAGACCCAGATCTGCAGACAGTGATGTAACACTGCAGAGGCTCTGGTGTCCTATTTACCAAAACACTAATGTTGGAAAATGATCACCAGATGTTGAACCTTCTGAAACATGAGCTGTCCAGCATGTTCACCTGGCCCTGTTCATCTTCTGGCTGTCACGTTGCCTCAGGAGCTCATGTCCAGAGGACTGTCTGCCCTTGAGTGGAGTGGTGTCTGTCCTTCCTGGGGACACAGTCCTTCATTCCTGCAGTGACTGACACTCCTGGGCTGCAGCTCCAAGAGACACTGTGCTTTGAGTGCCCACTGGCAGGGAACCCTCAGACCTCAGAGTGGTGTGGCTGAGTAAGTACCACCCTGTTACTACCTGTCCTGTGGATTTGTTGTGTCTCACTCTGCAGCACAGAAGGATTACTGCACTGACATCCTTGCCAGGCTTGGCCCTCACAGTATTTGACACCACACCTGCAGGTACTTTAGATAACAGCTCCGTTGTGTTCTCATTTGTGTGCATTTCCTAGGTGTCAAGGGGATTGTAGTGTATCTGTAAAGCCTGTTAAAGCTAATGCTTAGCTATCAGTTAAAACTAAATACTGTGTTTGCTTCTGTTTTCTATGAATTTTAGGAGATTGTTGAATTATTTTGTGGGAGTAGTCTGCTATGATCTATTTCTGAACGGCTGTAATGTCAGGATGTTTAGATAGGTAAGTACCAATTTATCACCAGATATACCCACTGCACCACCCTCTGAGCTGTGCCACCCTCTAGAAGGTGAACAGTGCCTCACAGCAACATTTGTAGTGCAAGTAGAAGAATCTGCTGTGCTGTTTCTTTATTCCTGTTTCAGAAATAATGATGTTAGGAATTTTGATACATTACATTTTGAGAAGGCAAAGAGTCTTTCTTCTCTATTTTGGCTCAGAGAGGCTGTAAATGCTGTTATAAATCTGGCTGCTTTTTCCTGATCCATTTTAGAAGTAGGACCTAAATAATATGTCTAAATTCTGCTTCTTCCTACGTAAACTAAGACTAGGTTGAAACCATTTATGATCTGGCACTACTACATGTCCCTCCCCGTGGCAGGGAGTTGGAAGGTGTTCAAGGCCAGGCTGGATGAGGCCTTGAGCACCCTGGTCTGGTGGGAGGGGTCCCTACCCAGGGCAGGGGCTGGGGACTGGATGATCTGTGAGGTCCATTCCAACCCCTAAAATTCTATGATTCCATGAATCTTTAGGGTCCCTTCCAACCCAAACCATTCTATGATTCTGTGATACTGAAGAAAAACAAATAGCCAAAGGAACCACAGCAGCAGTTCTGGTTTGTGTGATAGGTTTACACTGGTTGCAGTAATGCCAAGAAACTTAATTTAAAAAATTCAATGTAGGTTCAACCTGTGATAGTTTAATAGCTCACAGTTGATTTTTTTTTAAAATTATAATATCCTTATTTGTTTGAGATGCTTCTCCTCATGGAGTTGCATTCCTTAAGTCTCTGATGAAGCTTGGATGCACACCCCTAATGAAACATACCTTCATTTAACAAGACAATATATTGTCTTCTTGCTGGGGGTGGGGAATCTCACGCTCAGAGTAAGAAAAAGGACAAGGTTTTCAGTCCTAAATTAACTGAAAATCACATCTTTTACAAGTCAGAACTCTAATGTTTGAAAATGTTCCCTAAATTCTGTCCTGTGTTTGTGCCTTTCAAATGTTTGTGTGCATGTACCAGTACATACACAGATTGCACGAGTGAGTTGTCATGCCATAAGCAACTTCTAGCTCTTCTAGACAGCAGGTTTTTAAGAGGAGGGTCTTTTCCAGGTATTTCCTGTGTTATTTTGGTTGAAATAAATGCAATATTTAAATGACAGGAAAACAAACTAAACCTCAAATGTTCTATCCATCTCTCTCTTCAGATTTTTGTTGACTTAACAATCAATTAATTCTATTTAACTTTGTTTCTTCCAGTTGGCCTTAATGGTTGACTTTCATTCAGAGTTTCATAAAAACAGGTGTAGTAGCATTTTACCATAGATTTATTTGGAGTATCTTCCAAATACATTATATAAAACAGTTGTGTGATGTTTTATTCACTAGCTACACCCTGTGCAGGGGGGAGATTTGGGAGCCCCAGCTATGTGTAAGTTCGAGGGTATTGCAGGCCCTGATCACACCGAGCCCAGAGTATCTTCCATGCACGGATGCTTATCCCTCAGCATTTTTGATGGAGCTTGGAAAATTGAGCCAACTTCTACATTTTTTCCTGCAGTCATTAAAACAACTGTCACAAGGTATCAGAATTATGACGCTGTTACGATTGCATGATTAAATCCTATTTCAGCAGTTGTATGCACTGCCAAATGCACAATGTGTTAGTTGTATAAGATGAGCTTAGATGTACTTAGAGTAACATGCCACAATACATCTGGATTGGTATTAGAGCTGCATTAAATACACCTTTTACAAAAGGAAGCATACAGGATTTTTGCCCAGCTTACTACCCTCTTAGGGATTCTCGCTGCTGTATTTTGTTGACATCAATTTCCTAGAAGAGAACATAGCACAGCTAACCTGAATATCTAAATCATACAAATGCTTCATTTTAGGTGTATTTTTTAGCAGATGTTCTTTTTGTTTCTATTATTACAAGAATTAAAGCCAAATCCCATCTTTCCCAGGAAAACTAAATCAACTGCAGGATAAAGGCTGATCATGAAAGTTAGGAAATGCCCCCATTGAGATCTCTGCTTGGAGTACTTCCTCAGCTAAACAAGACATTAATAAAAGTTGTGTGGGTGCTGCTGACTTGAACCCATCACTTCTTTTTCAACTGGTTAGATTTATTCTTTTTCCCATGTGTGTAAATGTATATGTTTAGGAATAAAATGATATGGAAAAAATCCCCTTAATTCAACGTTTTTGCAGTAACTGAGATGTGAAATTAGCATCATGGCTCACGAGATACAGCCAGCTCAAACCAACCACACAAGCAGAGGGTTTATCAGCTCTGTTGGGAAATGACACACACAACTTCAGCTTTCATTTATTCCTTCATGTTTAGAAGCAATTTAAACAGGTCTGTGTAATGAGCAAGGAAAAATAATCTGTCTTTAATAAAATGAGTAGGGGCAATTAATTCTAACACAAATGGCTGCACAGCTGAAAATGCTTTTTCTCTACAGCTTCTCCTTCTGCTACAAAACCAGACATTACTGAGTGTTTAACCAGGAAATGGCCTTTGGTTTTGTGTCCAGGGAAATGGCAAACGTGAGGACAGCGCAGGTGTTCTGGGTTAGAGGCTGTGATTCAGCAAGGGCATCACAGCAACCTAAGGCTGGAAATTAATTCATTTAGTCATTACCATTATGGTTTTATAATGAGGAAGCAATCTGACTTTCAGACACGGAGCTTCACATTTGGATGCAGGTGGACTGAGTCTGTGCAGCCTCCCTTTTGTGCATGATCCCTGGGCAGGAACACGCGGAGCAGTGGTGTCCCCAGGCACAGCTGAGCTGTGGGGCAGCCCAGGGAGCAGGGGAGAGGACATGGAGCCTCTTGTGAGTGCAGGAAAGCAAATGCTGCACTGGGGGTGAGGGAGGAGGGAAGGGCTCGTGCCGAATGCATGACCATGGTCTGTCCACACTCATGAAGTGAGGTACCACCCTGTGAGCATTTTCCTCCTCGTCATATGCTCTTGGCTGATAATTTTTTCATTTTACTGGCTAATATTTCTTCAGATCCATCTCCAACAACAAAAAGAACATTTTTATTTAATGATTCATCCTATATATTGTCTTTGATGTCTTTCTGGTAGTCCTACATCTCCTCTTCTGCCACAGCCCTTACACCAGGCTCAAAAAATGCCTATGCTGTAATTACAAATAACACCTTAAAAAAAACCCAAAACCAAACACACACAGCCCTGCAATCCCCATAGTTTGAAATACTTCTGTTGTCCTTCAACACTTGAATTTGGAAGAGCAGCGACATTTTCCAGCCTGATGAGAAATGTGTGCTGAGTATTCTAAGCAGGACTTGAAGCATCCCAGGTGTTTATAGCCTAGAATTTTCACAACATTACAGTAAGTTTTAAAAATGGCTTTGATTATGTGCTAACTCCTCTTCTACACAAGTCTGTGCATTCTCAAAATGGTTTGCAAGTGTATTTTGTACCTAAAGGTGGAGGAAACATGGTTTCTTCTCTTCCCAATTCTTTTTCTACTCCCGCAACATTTGGATTTCTGGGCTATTGCAAGATTTCATGACCCTTCATGCAATAAATGTGTTTGTATATTAGCAATGCATCACAGGGGACATATCCTGAACAATTCCTCTGACTGATTTGAAACAACTTGAAGAAATAGCTGGTGAAAAAGCACTTGCATTTTAGGTCATCTGTTTCTCTTTCCATATGTGAAAGAGGAGAAACAGATGCCTCATCTGGGATGAAGCAAATTGCTAGACAAAAACATTATTAATAAAGTGTTCCTGAGCTCAGGGAGCTCCTTCTTTCTCTCCAACATTAGGGCTTAAGAAAATTAAGTTTGGCAAAGAGGTTCTTGACCCATCTCCCTTTTGTGTTCATTGATAATGCCAAGAGGTGCTTTATGCAGTTCCTGCAAGGTCTTTTTATAGCCACCCTTGTTCTCTCACATATCCCTATCACTTGTGTGTGACATAAACCCAACACTATCCAGGCTGGTTTGCTGCTCTTTTTTCACAAATGTGCACGTACAGAATCCCAGAGTAACAGTGTCTTTCCTGGACTAAGAGTTTAGGATATCTCCCTTCACAGAGCTACAGTTACACTTGATTCCAGTACAATGTTTGGCCTGCTTTTCCTCTCTTGAAAAATTAAAGCTTATTTGGCTGTAAAGTTTGTAAAATTTACAAATTTATAATTTGAAATCAAATATTTTAAAATACTTCAAAGCATGAGGTAATTTCGTGCTTCCTTTAGTCTAACATGGCAGAGCTGATGGATAATTTGCCTCTAAGTGCTGCCCTAGGTTGTGAGAAATCCCTTTCACTAACAGCATGTATCTGTTTCTTTTTCAGGTGGTTTTTCAAGTAGCCACAGTACAGTCATTCTGGATGCCCCACAGCTTGGACACATGTATTCACACAGTGACCATCTTAACATCTCTGTTTCAAACACACCACATTACTTCCACAGCATGTAGCCAGGAGCAGAAGTGGAAATACCAGTTCCTGCTCTCACCTTGCCCAGGATTTCATTTGTGAGCCAGCTTTTTGGGAAACATTCTGAGACAGGAGGTGATGCAATGAGCACGTCATCACATGCCTGTGGGAAAGACAATTATGAATCTCAAGTGCAAAACTTTCATACTATGTCTGGTTGAAAAGGAGCAAGCAATCACTGCATAAAGAGAGGAGAGGCTACTGAAGGAGTTGTATGTGTTTTCCTGGAAGTGCTGCAAAGTCTGGTGAATATTTTTATAAAGCAATTTAGACCTCCAGTGACACTTTTTCAATGAGTAAAATATACTGTCTCAAGGGGCTACATATGATCAGGTGTTTGTATCACTGAATACCAGTTTTGAAATGGCTACTGGAAAAATATAGAAGAGTAAAAAGGAAAACTGATGGGAAATTTTATGATGCTCATTTACTGATCTCTCTCTGTTCTACTAATTTCTTCTCAGGAAATCACTTCCGTGCGGAATAGACTGGAACAAACATCATTGTGGGAGTCATGGCTGATCACAAAATGAGAGTTATGGAGAGCTCTAACAGCTGAGGGATTAGTTGGTCCAGGAAGGGAAGTTGAAACAATGTGAACATGTGGATGAATAGCTGAGCAGCAGAGACAGCAGAGATCAGCCCTAAATAAAAGTGAGGACAGAAAAAGGTTGGGCGTGTTGCTGAAGCAGGAGGCAAAATGTACTTATTTCTTTTTAGCAGCAGATTATGCAGTTCTGTGCAATGCAGCCTGAAGATGATAGTGCTACAAACAGTTACAGCAGCCAGGAGTGTGCTTCCAGCTGTGGTTGCACACAGCACTGGAAGAGTTGTGTGACTGGGACACAATCTGCAGGGTGGCACCATTTGTGTCAGCACAGGAACATGGAGGATTGTCTCTGTGCAAGTGATGGTCTGTATGGAGTTTCATGCTGTGGGTATGATGTCATCCACTGTGATTGAAGAAAACCCAGGTGTTTATTTAGGATACTCTCACAGTCCCATTCTCATGCTTAGCGAATGAGCACACAGGGTGGAGTGTGCTGGCTGCAGCTTCAGTTCTTTTGAACTTCCTGATGAGGCATCTTTTCCCTGTGTTTCCCAACTGCCTAGCCTTGTTTTCACTGTTTGGATCATTTTCTTCAAGGAGTCTTTTACTGTGTTCTGTTTATCCTTTCTTTCAAGTTGCCAGATCACCCCCTTTGTACAGACCAGAACCAGTCTGACTTGACTCAGCCTCAGCTCCAGCCCTTTCATCCTTAGCATACTTGGTCTGGGAGGTGTCACGGGACCCACACCTCTTCTCCTGAGCCCTAGGATGATGTCCTCTGTCCAGAACAGGGATGTGGCACTGGTGTGGCATCCCTTCTCTTCAACACTACCATTTCACCACAGTGCCAGAGGTTTCTTCTCAGTGACGTGGTGTGGGGAGGCCTATGCTCAATTAACCCCTTGTGTCATGTGGCTGAGCAGGCTTTTCCCCTTGCTATCCATACCATCAACCACCTATAGATACCAATATCCTGTAAAGGCAGTGACACGTTATCATTCCACCCCAAAGATTGCAAGGTGCTGGAGCAAGCTTGGTATTCCCCACCCTTTTGTTTTTCTGATAGCACTAGACATCACCTCTTGCTTTTCCACCTCTCAAAACTAAAAGTAGGACATTTTTACATAACCAGAACTGAACATGTGGAGATAGGAAGCTCAAGATCCAGTGTTCCTGTATTCCTGTAATCATGCAACTGTGACAGTACTGTAATCTTACAGAGAGGCAGTGTCCTGCAGGGATTCTTTCCCTCATCAAAGGGCTAGCCAAAGGCTCTTCTCTCATAAATAA
This sequence comes from Acanthisitta chloris, assembly GCF_000695815.1. Lineage (NCBI taxonomy): Eukaryota > Metazoa > Chordata > Aves > Passeriformes > Acanthisittidae > Acanthisitta > Acanthisitta chloris. Next base: position 11,164 of record NW_008680533.1, read on the forward strand.
GGGACCTGTGTTTCACACAGAGACAAGGAATTGGTACAGATCACCAAAGCTTCACCCTTCAAGAAACCATCTCAAAGTGAGCACTCAGCAGTTTCATCTTGTTCCCAGTAAACAGTTACAATTCATGAGATCAAGGAGTCTGTGAAAAGAAAAACTCTTCTGGTTGAGAGGGGTTTGTTCCCTCAGAGTTCCACATGTGTTTGGACTTAGAGCCAAACCAATGCACTGTTCCTCACCCTCTCTCAGAGGTGCAGCATTCCATGCTGTGTACCACCTGTGGCTCAGGGCCCTGCTCTGATTATCAGACACACCTGTCTGCTGTGAGTGCTTAGGGTCTGAGGGGTCCCACGGTGTGAAGCCACTGAAGTAACCCAACAGTGAGCAGAGCTGCTTGAGCTAGAGATCAGACATGTTCCCTTGCCTTTTCCCTTTCCCTTCCCCTCAGCCCTTCCTGTTCCCTAGCTGTAATATGGTCCCTGAGATTCAACCGAAATGGCAATTTATTTGGGCTACAAGATTAAAGGATTTACATTTTACAAGTCGTAAGTAAAGCAAGCAAAGTAAATGAGTTCATTAGGGAGTTAGGTTTTGATGGAGTTTAGGTTTAGAATTAATTTGTTTGAAATTTTTCTTTCAAGACCTTTAAAGGTTGCATTTACCCTCTCATTTTAAGCATCCCTGTGTCCAGCTGTCCTCATTTTCCTTTCGTCTGTGAGGAGGTGCAGAATGCTCAGGGTATAACAAAATGTCATTTACCAAATGCATAGCAGCCTGTCAGTACTTGAAGGGCCTACAGGGGAGCCAGAGAAGGACTCTGGAACTGCAGTGACAGGACAAGGGGTAACAGGTTCAAACTGAAGAAGTGGAAATTTGGGCAAAGTATTAGGGAAAAGTTTTTTCCTGTGAGGGTGGTGAGACACTGGCACAGGTTGCCCAGGGAGGCTGTGGCTGCCCCAACCCTGGCAGTGTTCACAGCCAGGCTGGATAAAGCCTTGAGCAACCTGTTAAGGTGAGGGCTGTCCCTGCCCAGGGCAGGGGATTGGGACTAGATGATCTCTAAGGTCTATTCCAACCCCTAAAATTCTATGATTCGGCGAAAAGAACAAGTACTAAACACTGGCCTAACGAACTCATTTACTTTGCTTGCTTTACTTATGACTTGTTAAATGTAAATCCTTTAGTGCTGTAGCCCAAATAAATTGCCATTTCGATTGCCGCTCAGGGACCTGATTGCAGCTGGGGAACAGGAAGGACTGAAGGGAAAAGGTAAGAGAACGTGTCTGATCTGAGCTGGCAGGGAAAGGCGGGACCGAGCGCTGGGGAGGGACGGGGAGCGATGAGGGGGACAGGGAGCGATGAGGGGAACGGGGAGCGATGAGGGGAACGGGGAGCACTGGGGAGGGACCGGGACGATTGTCCGGCCGGGGAGGGACACGCAGCGCTGTGTGCCCGTGTCGCTGCGGG
>NW_008680534.1:0-6912 GCF_000695815.1 Acanthisitta chloris
AGTCAGCTCAACCCCTATTACTGAAGGCAGTCTCCTCAGCAGCACTTAAGCCAGCTCTGAGATGTCAGAATTTATAAGCACAGGCCTGAAAGATATGGGGGGAATAAAAACATTAATGTTAAGGCAAGATGTTGGATTTTAGAATGCAAATAAAGGGACAAGAGGGGAAAATTCAAATTTTTCTCAAAGGCCTGTTTGGTAGATAGAGAGACACTTTCCAAGGGAACCTGTTGTCAGTGTTGAAGAAAGATTCGAATGTAAAACTTAAGACCTTTTAGCCCCAATTCAGTTAGTCTTACATATTTTACTTTCATTTCCCACTTGAATATTGTGTAGCAATTATAAGGCTGTTAGTTTTCTGCTGTTTGGTTTTTTTTGTTTTAAATCATGTAGTAGCCTGGAGAAAAAGTCAATGTTTAACTCTGAACGGAACTCGCATAATGTCTTGGAATATTTTCTCTATCTTTGGTCCTATCTCCAAACTTCTAATTGTTGACTTGTGCTTCCAGCAAATTTATTAAATCTATGCACATCACGAATTGTATTTTCATCAAGTATCTTAATATAATCTAGGGGGCTTAAGTCACATCTATCCTGTTACATTAGCTAAGATTCAGTTTTGATTCCAAACTTTCCCATGTTTTTTATCTGTTTTTATCTGTTGCTTTGACTTTGCAATGAGCTGGTTAGATCATCTGATAGGGAAAATCTTATGACATAAGTTGGTATTATAAGTCATCCTTCTGCAAACATAAATTCTGCAAATCTACTTGGGTGCATAGATGATGTGTTTGTTCTCTAAACTGTGTATGGTTTTCTAGTGGAGCAGCACTCTGTAAGGATAGTGTTGAAATGGTGCTCATAAGAAACATCTCTGCATGGTTATTCAGTGCACGTAAAGTGATGAAAGAAGTGGACTCTGAGGACATATCAGCCTCTTTACCTTTGTATGTTCCAGAAGTAAGTGCAATAATGCAGAGTTCCTAGAATATGGTTTTCTGTCATGGTTGTCCATCACTGGTAACCTGCACAAAATTCCATGCTGATGTGAGTCCAGAGAGAGGAAGGAACATTGCCATTTGTACACAGGAATGCTGAAAGGCTTTGGCACTTATACTGTATAAACACGTAATCTGAAATATATGAACCAGAAATAGTAACAAGTTTGAATGTGTTGCAAAAATACTGTGTGGTTTTGAGCCATTTGGTGACATGTTTCATTGAAGTGCAATTTCATGCAGAGTTGCAGTAGTAGCTCAGGTGCTCTTACTTAAATACATGAATATGTTAGATAAATGACTAAATTATTTTGTACATGATAGATTGTTCATACAGTGGAATGTACAGTTCCATGATGAGCTTATTTTCACTATTTTCTCAGACCCTTTCTGGATAATGTGAAAAAGAAATATTTTCCATTTACTGAAGCAGATTCAATAAGACAAAGTGATTTAATCTTTCTTATTTATTTTGTGGAATTTTAGCTTAATACTGCCATTCAAGTGTTTAGACCAGAAGTTCAATCTCAATTGAAGTACTCTTCAATTGCAGCAACTAAATGCATAATACAGATACACTGACAAGACCACTTAATGATAAATAAAGGGCAGATTCTTAACTTCCAGTTTGCCAAATTGACTATCTCATTTTCTCACTAGTGTCTCCAGAATATTAGGAATATTTGCCTCAGCAGTTTAGATTTAACTTGCAAAAGTGTCACAGATCCATTATATCTTTTCTGCTACCATAAGGTGAAAGGCTTGTAATAAAATTGGGCAAGGAAACTTTTCCCAGTGTATGGCATCAAAGTTTTTACAAAACCTCTCTCTCCTTTACTCTTTCAGTAAAGTTTCTTAATAGTACCAATTTATTTTCATTTTCATAAGTTTAATCCCCAGCTGTAGCATTCTGAACCATTTTAATTTTCATAAATTTAATCCCCAGCTGTAGCATTCTGAACATATGCATTTTAGAATTACTAAATGAATATCCTAAAACTAATTTTGAATAAGACCTGATAGCACTTTATTCAATAACAGGTAGAATCCCCTTAAAAATCCAGGTGCAATTAATCACTGCTCTGATAGTGTAGTCAATGCTTTATGATCTTTAGGTGTTTTACAGTGAGGTAAGATGATCTCTACATTTTATGGAGATATATCATCCTCATTTACAAAGAATGTATGTAGTACTTTTTCACCTGATTCAACTAAACCAACTGAGTGATCTTGAAATTTAGGTTAATTAAGTTATAGATTATTTTATACTGATGTACGGTTTCTGTGGAGTTGTGTAACTTGATGTACTGTCAGCATTTTTGTGATTAAAGGAGTTTCTCTAAATGAAGACAAACCGGTCCTTGCACAAGCAAATTACAACCATTGTTTTTTTTAGTTCCTTTCTAATTGAAGCTATCTGAAGTTTTTTTACTTATCTCATAACGAAGTTATAAAGATTCATAGGTCTTTTGTAAAAAGCCACCAAGACCACAACAGAAAGGAGCAAAGATTATTGCCAACCAGAGTATCTGCCTTGCTGTTAAAAAATGAATCATGGTATTCTTTTCACCCATAATATCAGTTTGTACTGACAGATGCTTGTCTGAGATTTAAATGCTTATGATATTTCATATCCCCTGTAATCATTGTTTGGAAGTTTACTTTTGCTCTAGGGGTAATTTACTTTCTCTAAGAAAAAAATGTGATCAAACTCACTTGTTATTCAGAAGATTGTAAAGAACTTTCTATTTTAGGGTGTTAATGCAAGACCATGTAATCATATGTATGACTTTATTCACACAAGTAATAGAAATTGTTTGCTACAAAGGACTTTAACTCATTCAAGACAATTTTTCGGTCTGCTCTGAAACCAAATTTGGTACATCTGTGGAATTCTATGCTCATGGAATTTTGTTGGTTTAAAACAATTAAATCACTTAGGGAGATATTTGGGTTTATTTTTTGGTTTATTAGTATGTTCTTCTGGAATTCTTGTGCTGTCTACTCCTTGATCAAATCCTAGATGACATTTAAAGGAATCAATCACTACCTCCTGTGTAGAAGGAAGTCAGGTAACCATTACACTGATGGAATTCTATGCTCATGGAATTTTGTTGGTTTAAAACAATTAAATCACTTAGGGAGATATTTGGGTTTATTTTTTGGTTTATTAGTATGTTCTTCTGGAATTCTTGTGCTGTCTACTCCTTGATCAAATCCTAGATGACATTTAAAGGAATCAATCACTACCTCCTGTGTAGAAGGAAGTCAGGTAACCATTACACTGATCCTTCTACGGTTTATTAGTATGTTCTTCTGGAATTCTTGTGCTGTCTACTCCTTGATCAAATCCTAGCTGACATTTAAAGGAATCAACCACTACCTCCTGTGTAAAAGGAAGTCAGGTAACCATTACACTGATCATATCCTTCTACTTTTGGAAGACAAACCAGATCTACTTGCTGTTCCCAGGAGTGTTTCCAAATATGTTTATAGGAGGAATACAATAATGCATAATGAGATAGTGCCTCACAGGGGCCACCTTTGCAGCACCCCTGCTACTAACACCTTGTCACCTTGGCATCCTAAAATTCCTAGAAAGAAGCCTTCCCTAAGGCTGAAAAGGAATCTGAAAAAGTTTCTCCTGCTTTCCAGATGACTACTATAACCATTAGTCTGATGGGAAATAAATGTTCTGCTTTCAGATTTATTTTTAGATTGTTGCACTTCCAACATTGCAATCATTTTTTTAAAGTCTGTTTCAAGTTGAGAGTGCATTGCTATGAAACCTGGCTTCAAGATGGCAGCAAAGTGTCGAATTTTGGCTGGAATCTAAGACAAATTCCATTAGTGGTGTTCCCAATTAATTAGTAATAGATTTAGTATGTAGGGGTCACACCATGGTAACTGTAGTCATGTTAGTAAAGTGCTTCTATCAGAAGTGGTTCAAGAGAAAAGTAGATCTTGACAGAAATATCTCTACAGACTATAGTCAGTTCCAGGATTTCTCTGGCCATGCAGAAACTTAGGTAGTAAAGACAAACAGACTTTCTGAGATTAGTGTCTTCCCATTTCAGTTTTAGTCTATAGCTCATTGAAAGAAATGCAGGGGGTTTATTTTCATTAATTCAGTGGCATTGCTGCAACTTACACAAAAGACTTTGATTTCTGATTTATTTCTTGGTCTCTTCTAAGGTCTCAATGGCAATATCTTGTAAGGGCTGAGCCATTTGTTTTATTTTAAGAAATAGTACTACTGCTCATCATACTTTGCTTCACATGGTTATATTGAGAATGCCCTACTTAGCCAGACCACTCATCCAGCTAGCACAGTATTGTATGTCCAGAACAAATACAGAGATTCACTTGCCCACAATCTGTCAACGTCGACAACTGTCGTGTTAGGAATATTTGACAGACTCTTACTGACTAATCCTGTTTTCCAATAACCTTATTCATATGTTAACATGCTGATACTGTCTGCTACCATATGGCTTTGTGTCTACAAATTCTCCTACCTGCTATGGAAAGAAACATAATCTTTTTTCTCTTTTCATCTGATCCTCTACTACTTTTATCAAGGACAGAATGGATCTTGTATACAAGCACCAGCTGTGTCTAAAATGCCTCTTGTCATCATGATTTTATAAACATTGGTCAGCATTTTCTCTCCAAATATAGGAGCTCCAGCCATATTAGTCTTGTACAGCAGCTGCTCCATGCCTTTGATCTCCTTCTCTAATGCCAGTATACTTGTCCAGAAATGTGAAAACCAGAACCACATGCAGTTTTCATATGTAGGTTCATTGTGGTTTTATGTGGTAACAGAATGAAAAATTTTGTGGCTTTCTCAATATCTGTCATGATGATGTACAACATGTCATTAGCTTCTTTGCCAAATGCTGAACATTGAGCTGATGGTTTCCAAGAACTCTAAAATGTGATTCAAAAAATCTCTCCTGAAATGTAACAGCTGTGAAGTCAGCATTGCAGAGGTGTGGCTCAGTTTATTTTTCACTGTTGAAGCTCATGTATCACTTCTTTTGTCTGCTCATTCAGTTTTGTAAGATTATTCATCATTTGAATGGCATTTGTTTATCCATTCACATATCCTGAGTTTAGTACAGGAGGATAATAACTGCCCTAGTACTGGTGACCACACTGTTTCTGATACAGGCCAGGATGGTGTTTGCCTTCTTGGCCTCCTGAACACACTACTGTCTCACTTTTAGCTGCTCTTGACCAGCAGCCCCATGTCTGTTAGGTCGATTTCTTGGTTTAATTCCTCTTTTGGGACATTGATTAGAGATTGAATAGACTATTCCCGGGACCAACATCTGCTGGACACCACAGATGACCCTTCTCCATTCTGGAAAATGGCCACTAACCCTGACCATTGCATCTTATCCTGGATGCAATGTCACTGGATTTTAGTGTCCAAAAGAGCATTTCTTCCAGTCCCATACATCTTAATTTCTTTCAAAATCTTTGGTGTGGCAGCTTGTCTAAGACATTTCTTATTATTCTATGGCCACAATGTAACACAATTTTCTTCTCTAATCCAGTAGCTCCTCCTTGGAGGGAAGAATTCCTTAGGTTGTGACTGCTGTCTGTATTGCTCAACAGATTAATTTGAAAGCCTAATTGAAAGGCCTACTCCTATGTAGTGAACAGCAGTAGGAGCAAAATATTAGAGGTTGTTTTAGTAGATTTTAAGGGCAATCAGACCTCAAACATGTCACTGACCACAAATGTTGCTCATTAAATTTTTTAATTTAAGTTTCAAATAAGTAGCTGTACTATAGTGATCTCTACTCTCATTTACTATATTACTGTTATTATTATTCCAGTACTTGATAAGTCAGCCTCAGCTTTCTGGAGAGTTGCTTTGGAATTTATTCTGTTTGCATAATATGTAATTTAATTTTGTTTGCAAATAAATTATTGGCAATTTTGGACACCTGGTAATAAGAAGAGAACTATGAGAAAAGATTTCGATTGGTGTTCTTTCTTTATTCTTTTTCAAGTAACCATAAAAAAATGGTGACAGTTATAGTGATGGTACAAGCTGGAGTAATAATTTGGATACTTTTCTGTGAATTAATTTGCACGAGTAGAGGATACTGCTATAGTAATTATGCCTTGCAGCCCTATGTTTTGTTGTTCAGCTGTGAAAAGTATATGAAGATTTGTAAAACACTGTAATCAGCTGAGAAAAAAAAATATTGAAGGGAAATGATAAAACAGACAGATTGCATTCTGAAGGTCAAATAAAAGATTGTGTCATCAGGGAATTTTGTTTACATGGTGTTTTAGAAAGTAAGAAACAAACAGACTTGTAAATTAGTGAAAAATAGTACATTGGAAGCTGTCTTACTGGTGAAAAAAGGGAATAGAAGGTATAGCTGTTGCTGTTCCTTCTGAGGTCCTGTTGTGGTTCGCCTGTGATGTCTTTGGGGGTTGTTTGAGTTCTTCCTGCAGAAGATGATATGGTTATGGATTGTTTGACTTTCTTTTCAAAACCTGTGTCCTCTGCTCATGCCCTTGCAACTTACTGTATTATTGTGGCAGATACTGTGTTACCTATAGTTTGTCTGACCAGCATCTGTGTCTCACAATAGTCTTCCACACATACTTGAATCCCTGTAACTCTTACTTTCCTTGATGTTCCTTCTTTTCTTTGCTCTTTTTTCTTTCCCATTCTTTACTTGATCATGAAGTCAACAGAACTGCCTAGCAAAAGTCATTAGGTGGCAGGCAGTTTAACCATATTTGTTTAAGAACTGCTAAGTGGCCTGAGAAGACACAAAGACATGTTTTAATTCTGTGCATTTGTCAAGGCAGGAAAAGACATGTTTATTCACAATTTGGACTTTAGAAACAGAGCATGTTCTCTTCTTTTTTTTTTTTTTTT
>NW_008680535.1:1738-2239 GCF_000695815.1 Acanthisitta chloris
TCCGCCCCTCCCCGCCGCTTGCCTCTGTGCCAGCAAGGCCTCGGAGGAACATCATTGAGAATACAGTATTCACCCTTAAAAATCCCCCGCCCGAGGCTGGCCTGGTGCCGCTGTGTCCTGGCAGCTTGCTGGGTCCTTCTGGGGAGCGTGTGTCAGCCCGGAGAGGGGTCCCGGGAAGGGAGTGACATGACTTTCTGACTCCCTGCCTTGGCCATGGAGCTCAAGGGTGACTAGAAAGGGGTCTTCTCGCTCCGTCATCTGGTGAAGCAATTTCGTGTTACTTATTCCCCACCAAATGACTAAACCAGATACGACCGTCCTTTTCCATTACAAGAAAGTGTATACATTTTTAATGATTTGGGTTGATTTCCTTACGAGACAGGGCAGGAAACTGCAGCTCCCCTTTTCCAACAGGACTGCTTCTTTCCCAGCTCTCACTCCCCCTGGCACCGGCTCCACTGCTCCCGGTGACCGAATCGAGCACTGCGGCTCGGGGAGGAG
>NW_008680536.1:0-1713 GCF_000695815.1 Acanthisitta chloris
GTCCCTGTGGTCACCCAGAGCCACCTCTTCCCTCCAGCCTCTCCCAAGACTCCTCTCCCCTCCCTCCCTGCTCCTCACGGCGGTGCGGCCCGGCCGTGCCTCACCTGTCAGGATGATGTTGGGGATGTTTCCATGGCTGGAGTAGTTGAGCTGCTGGGAGTCCTGCAGGCTGCCATGGCTGCCCGTCAGTCCCATCATGGCTGCCTGGGAGTAGTTGAGGGTGGAGCAAGGGCTGTAGAGGCTGTTGGAGCTGATGGCGTTCTCGATCATGTTGAACTGCTCCAGCTGGAGACCAAGCCACAAGGCAATGGTTACTGCCAACCCTTGGCAACACCAGCAAAACAACTCAGAGTGCTCGAGGATGGGACAGAGACAGGCAAACAAATTCATCCTGAGCTCTCCTTGCTCAAACTGGGGGCATGGAGTTTGTTGGAATAGTTGCCAGATCCGGAGGAGCGAGGGACGCGGAACCCGCGCAGCGACGTCGGAGGGTGGCGGAGCGAGAGGAAAGATCTCAGAGGGATGGGAACCTAATTCCTGCAGCTCCCTGAGCTCAGTGGTACAGACCCTGGGACACACCAGGGGCTCATTCCACAGGGAAGGGCTCCAAGCCCTGTGGAAGCAGCAGGAACACCTTGAGGGCTCCGGGCACAGCTCCGTGCCCAGGTCAGGCCCAACACTGGCACCACCCACGTGTGGCTCCTTCCAACCCCAGCTGAGACCGAAGAGTTTATTCCACTGCTTCCCATGGATTCCCATTGTTTCACTTCAGAAAATTTCAGGAATTGAATTGTCATTAACATTTCCTTTCATTTTAACCACTGATCTTAACAACTTTCAATTTCCGTCATCTATTTCTCGAAACTGATTTTGGTTCTCTTCCATTTTCAAATGTTTCATCACCTTCAAAACTGATTTTCAATATGTTTCAACTTGATTTTCATTGTTTTTACACTGATTTTCTATTGTTTTATATCAATTCTTATTATTTTCACACTGTTTCATTTTTCCTTTTAATTTTCATTACTTAAAAAATTGATCTTCCTTATTTTTCCCTATTATTTCATTATTTTTCCTACTCCAAATGTGTTTTCAGCCTTTTAACCTTTCCAGTCATAATTCCTCAATTGATTTTCATCCTTTCATCTCTCAGACCTTAATTTAATTCCAAATTGTTTTTCATTCTTCAATTTTTCAAACCTTAGTTTCACTTCTAATTGATTTTCATTCTTTCATTTTTCCAATCTTATTTTTGCCACTGATTTATCTGATTTTTCATCTGATTTTTTAAACCTTCATCATTTCCCTTTCTAATTTTTTTTACCCTTTCATGTCTCAAACCTTATTTGATTTCCATCCCTTCATTTTTCAAACCTTCATTTTAATTTTAAATTGGTTTTCACTCTTGAATTGTTCAGATCTTACTTGGATTTTTCCAACCTTAATTTCTAATTGTTTTGCCTTCTTCAATTTTTCAAACCTCCATTGTTTTAATTTTAAATTGTTTCTCACTCTTGAATTGTTCAGATCTTACTTGGATTTTTCCAACCTTAATTTCTAATTGTTTTGCCTTCTTCAATTTTTCAAACCTCCATTGTTTTAATTTTAAATTGTTTCTCACTCTTGAATTGTTCAGATCTTACTTGGATTTTTCCAACCTTAATTTCTAATTGTTTTGCCTTCTTCAATTTTTCAAACCTCCATTGTTTTAAT
>NW_008680537.1:0-5332 GCF_000695815.1 Acanthisitta chloris
TGGGCAAGGATGGGTATATGCCTCTTAAAAGCAGCCTGCGGGAGCTGCCGAGCTGTCCCTGGGAAAGCAGCAAGGGCCAAACGCTTGGCTATTGGCATAGCCCTGGCTAACTACAAGGATGTCTTCTGAGTCTTGGTATGTACAGCCAAGCGTTTGCTCCAGCAAATACTCGTGTGCTTAATGTAACGCTGACCCCTTTAACTTTTAACATCGCTTCTCCTAATTAATCTGTTCAGGCCCCAGACTTAAATGGCTGTCCACAGCTGCTGCAAATTGATTTATCCCCTGATGGTGGTCCGAGTTGCTGACCAAAGCAGGATTTTTTTCCCCCTCCCCATTTTTGGTCTACTAATCTGTTTTGACTCATTTCCTACTTACAGTAATGCTTGCATGCTTTTTGAAGGACTTTAAAATATTTGCATTTGACATGTAGCTAGAAACATAATTATTGTATTTGTAAACACAATATGTTAGGGCTAAGGGTGAGTATAATTTATTTAACTACACCCTTAAAGCCTTACATTTCCGTCTCCATTTCTGCATCCTGACAGATGCAATGGAAAGTTTAAATAAGCAACTTTGTTAACTGCAGTTTGAGGCAAGACATGAAAGACGTTTTTAGAGTTGAATTCTATTGTCCAGGTTTTCTGTTCTGCTTTTCTGTTAACGGTTTAGTGAATCTGGATAGCCGAGAGGATTGGAACTGGTTTCTAATAGTTGTTAAAGCTGATGCTTGACCTTTCCATGGGAAATCTGAAAACCTCATTCAGTTTATTCTGGGCTGATTTCCTTAGGAAATCCAGTATGATCAGGGAATTTCCTTCAGCTTGGCTGAATGTAAAAAAAGTTAGTCTGTCTTGTTTATATGTTCTGGTTTTAGCACTAGGTGTTTCTGTGGCTTCCCATCAATAGGAAGAATAATAGGAAAAAGACTGGAGTATGGCTTAATCATAACTGTATAGTCTATGAAAATATGAAGTTGGCAAAGCCTTTGTTAGGTGTGAGATTCATTGCTGATTTGCTGTAAAGCTTTTTAATTAGGAACTTAGACTACGTTTGATAATTGGCAACTTTTCTATGGTCAGTTTCATAATCTCTGAACCTTCACTATAATTGCTAGTACTTTCAATTAATGAGACATTTTTCTTCGCTGTCCATGGGAAGCTCAACCACACATCATCACAAGAAAGCATTAAACACCAAAACCTCAACCCACCCTTATATCCATTGGTGTCTCTGGCAAGCTGGAGCCAGGTGAGGCATACAGGAGATGATGGCAGGACTTCTTCCTTCGGTCCTGCACTCACAGAAGGGTGAGCAGCTAGGTTCCCAAGCCGTGAGCATGCTGTAGGGAGACAAGAACCATTCTGTTTGTAATGGAATGCAGACAGCAGTGTTAGGTCACTGCTTCCTGGCAACTGCTGCACAAGTTGTTTTTCTTCAAAGGCTTTGAGCTTTTAAATAGTTTCCAAAATCTTTTCAAGTAAAACATTGCCTTCTACCATTTTTGACCACCTTAATGTTAACTTGTTTCGTGCCTAAATAATGGACCAGTAAAACATCACACAGTGTCTCTCATCTGTGTATGCTTAACACTATGTATGCCTGTGTGCATATGGAGTTTTATACTGGGAGTATTGTTTATAGAATAAAGGGGAGAAAAATAGCTCCACCTGGAGTGCTGGTCAGTGGCTAGTCAGTTCAGGACATTCTTCCCTGTCAAATCCTGTTTCTCACTTCTCTGAAATGAACTTCAGACGACAGGCGTTGAATGCGACTCTCGTCTCACTGAGGTACTGTGCAGACTGCAAACTCCTCGTTGCCAGACGCTTTGGGTGAAATGGGCATCTGCAGTATTTGCATGAGGGGTGATGGGAGAAAGGGCTTCCAATTGTCATTTTCATCTTTCAAATCCACTTGCCACAGTCCATTACTGTTAAATCTTTAGCTAATTGAATAAGGATATTAGTTTGTTGCTATTGCAGGAGCTTCAGATTTTTTAGATTTGGGGGGGAGGAGAAGATCTTGTTCTTTGTTCTGTAGAAACTTCAGTTGTCATGCAGATTCAGAAGACTTATTAGCTAAAATAAAACATGAATTTAGTGTTCCGAAGGGGTTATTGCTCGTGGCTTGGCTAAAGAAATGTGAAAAGCTAATGATTTTTGATCTGAATACATTAAAAAACTTTGATCCATGTAGTTAGTAGCAGCTTGCTCTTTTCATGCAGCCTTTAAGAGCAACCTATAATATTTAAAAAGTTGAAACTGACACTGAATTTAGCACAAGCAATGAGAGTGTATATTCTTAAAACATTGGCTTTCAGGTTATGTTTTCTTCATGTCCTTTCATGTGAAAAGATGTAAAAGTTAGTTTAAAAACTGAACTTTCAATGCAAAGGGTCTTGGTTTTTCACATTAGATGATCCTTTTTAAAAGAACTGCTTTAAAATGCAGCTATCCTGTTCTTATTTACTATAAACTTGATTAGTTTAATATATGGTAGCATAAATACATCAGGAAGTAGTATACTGTGTGGTTTTGTGGATAAAGAAAAATGATCAGCAGGCATAAAGTCAAAATATCCTGCTCTTTAAAAGTCTCTTTTATTTCCTCCCTTCCAAATTTTCATCTGAAAGACATCGACTTCCATCTTCATTTTTTCCTGCCATTGATATGAAAGTTCCCAAATAACGTTTAGGGAACAGTGGACATTTTATTAAAGTAAACATTAGTTCAGTATAATGGAGGTAATTGTAAGTGATAAGAGCAGACCAGGTTATCTGTGTGTTGTTTAAACAGAAGGAGCTATTTTGCACCATTTCCAGTAGCCATCTGTAGAGGAGAAGGGTTTGCACCTGTCTGTCCACACTAATTATAGATTAAGTCCAAAGAAATGAAATTCGAGTAGGCTTTCTCTTAATGAAATCTATAGTGATTTTATTGTAAATGTGTTTTGTGTACAGACGGTGAAGGTTGCTCTGTGAGTAAAATAAATTGCTGTATGGCTGTCATGTACTTGCAGTTGTAAAGCAGGATACTGCTGCATTAACAAAGGTGCTGAATAAAAATGCAGTGTTCCATTTAAGTCCTAGGTTTCAGTGATGGCTTTAGCTGGGTTTAATCAAAAAGGTTCCCTGTAAGCACCATCGTTTAGGGGCATGTTTCAGGTAGGCTTTTCAGTTACTATCACTTTCATGTCAATGTACTGGCATGTAGGTGGTCTTCTGGCTGAAATATGAGGTAGAAATGTTTTCATGTTAAATACATACACACATACATGCAGAGTGTGTCAGAAATACTTCCCTCTGGTTTAACATTGTATTACTAAAATAAAGTGGAAAGAGAAATGCATTCTGCAGTAAAAGGTCACATGAATTTCTACAACATCTGTTTATAGTAATTATGAACATAATTAACATAAGAATTACAAGTGAAGTAATGACAAGCTGAGCTATGAGATATTATGCCATAATGGTCATATGTTGGAATTCTCACATTATAGCACACTAGAATTCACATATTCAATGCAAGAAAGAAAATGTTAGATTTTTATCTATTTTAATGCTTCAAAACTTATCTGCCTGGGGCAGATGGACTTTACGCTTTATAGGAAGGTAACCCATTATTACAAGAGAGTCAGTTGAAATTAAGATTTCTAGCCTGCAGCTTGGACTTTGAGACAGCTGTGCTTATGGAACGCCACTTCTGTTACACATTTGTACTCTGATTGTATTTATTTTATTAACACACATTGTTTTATTTTTAAAAGTGAGTGTTTTCACAGCAAACTGCTTGCATTAGAAGGGGTCCTGGTTTAGTTTTTCTTTAGAGAATTGTGATACGAGTAATAAAACTATGGCCAACATAGATGTGATGTGTATGGTGGCCCTGGAAGATGAGAATCTCATGGATCCTAAATTCATAACATGATATGTATTTCAAAGAAAAACTCCGTAACAAAAATCCCAAAAGAGAGCAGTCTCTCATTGGTACATAATATTTTGAGAGAATATATGCAGAGAGAAAGCTCTGTGTTACCTTGCGGGTTGAATTAATAAGTCACTTTGCTTTAGAAATGCAAAGAACGTACCATCGAGTTTAGGAGCTAACGTTTCAAATGAGTCGACTAACTTTTGTAATATGACCTGTCTGATTACCTCTAAATATGGTTGTCACGCAACTGACAACTGGAGGAAGTTGAGGGAGAAGTGGCTCTTCTTCAGGGTAAAAATACTGGCTGAGGAACGCACAGTAAATGTGACATGTGAAAGTCAGTTTGCCTTTATTGAAAAATCAAAGTCCTGTTTTTGTGATAGGAACATTTGCCGGATTGCTGTCTTTCCAAGGCTAAACGTATAGAGTGGCTTACGAAAAAAAAAATTACCTTGCGCTATGTCTCAGCGATACCAAAAGGTTTTCGCATTATTGGATTAGTGGAGGATTTGTGACAGACCCCTTTTTATCTGACATTCATTGCGGTGACACGATTTTCACACACATGCCCCTCCCCCATCTAGGTTCTGGTTTTCACTTTGTATTATGTGTCAAATTCCCTTTCTTTCTTTTCTTGTTGAAAAAACTGCTATCTTGGACGAGTGGTTTTGGAAGGAGTTCTGCACTGAACAATGCCTGTCTCACTCCAGCGTGCTGTCATTGTCCTCATCCCAGCCTTTGCGGTGCTCCTCCGCAGATGCGCAGTGGAAGTGCGTTTCTTTAACAAATAAGTGTTGATTCCTGGGGAGAAACATTTAAAAAAATTCAAAACCCGAGCGTGCAGAGTTCACTTGGCAGCTTGGCGCTGGCGTGGCCATTCTGCTGGCCGGCTGCGCTTGCGGCAGGCAGACTGGGCTGCTTGGCTGCCTCCCATCCTCGTACCTCGTGCTAACCCTGTGCTCTTCGATGAATCCCGACAAAACAGCCCCTCTGTTTTCTCAGAACCTGAGCTGTGAAGTGTAGGGACCTACTCTGGCTTATCGCTCATCCTCTGCTGAATGATGCGACTGCTTTGTAGCAGCACTGGCTCTGTTCAGGTTCTTAGGACGTTAGTGAGGCTGAGCAGGTCGGGTTAGGTCGGGTTAGGCCAAACTGGGAGCGGGTACATTCTGGGGCCGCGGAAATTCCTGGGCCAGGAGCCGTGGCACTCCGTGCGGAAAGTAGGCGTGTGAGGTGGGAGCCAGGCTGAAGGCTGCCAAAAGCAGAACATCGCCGTGGTGGCAGCGGAGCTGACCTCAGCCAGAGGAGACAGCCCCGCGCATCCCTGGAGCCTCTGCCAGGCTCCTCCGCCTGGAGAGGTGTTGGGGCAACTTCAGGGCCGGAGGCGGCTCGGGCGCTCG
>NW_008680538.1:0-335 GCF_000695815.1 Acanthisitta chloris
ACCCCAAAATCCCCAAATCCTCCCCCTCCCCGACCCCTCAACACACCTCTGAACCCCCAACCCCTTCTCTGGGCGCAGCTGGTGCCGACGGAGCTGGTGGAGAAGGAGTTCTGGAGGTTGGTGAACAGCATCGAGGAGGACGTGACGGTGGAATATGGCGCCGACATCCACTCCAAGGAGTTCGGCTCAGGCTTCCCCGTGCGCGACGGCAAGAGGCGCCTGTCCCCCGAGGAGGAGGTGGGACACCACCCGGGGGACACGGGGGGACCCTGTCCCCACAGTGTCACCCCACGGTGTCACCCCACGATGTCACCCTACAGGGTCATTGGCTCTAC
>NW_008680538.1:429-638 GCF_000695815.1 Acanthisitta chloris
CACAGTGTCACCCCACAGTGTCACCCCACGGGGTCATTGTCTCTACAGTGTCACCCCACAGGAGCACACGGGGTCCTTGTCTCCACAGTGTCACCCCATGGGGTCCCTGTCCCCACAGTGTCACCCCACAGTGTCACCCTACGGGGTCATTGTCTCCACAGTGTCACCCCACTGGGACACAGGGGGTCCTTGTCCCCACAGTGTCACCC
>NW_008680539.1:0-2356 GCF_000695815.1 Acanthisitta chloris
TTTCTCCCTGCTGCTCATACTGGGCGCTAACTCCGCCGCTTCCTTGCGGTTACTTCCATTCTTCCTTCCCTTTGCGCTGTGGGAAACGATTCGGGTCCCGGTGTCTCAGCAGGAGCGGGAACAGCCGCGGGGGGATGCGGTGCAATGCTGCTCTTCGCCCTAACGCGAGCAGAGAAGGAGCTTTGCCTCTGCTCCCGAGTGCGCTAGCTCGCCCGGAGCCTCTTGCTCGGGTTGGGCTGCGGCAAACGTTGTCCGTCCTGAGCACGGAGCATTGGCCCTGACCCACTGAAACAGGTGTCAGTTCTTAAAGTAATGAAAGGCATGAGCGTGACATGAACTGAGTGCGACATACATACCTAACGTGTACGCATTGTTTCTATAGCTTCTGGCAACTTTGCCTTTTCTCACACTCTGGAGCTCTCTGTGGAGCCTTTTCCAGATTTGCTCCTTTTTGCTTTCTTGGGTTTTTTTTATATTTCTCCTCTTGTGATTAAATTTGCTTTCTCCCATTATTTTTCTTCCCTTTTCTCTCTTCCTCTCATTGTTACTTTTTCTCTGTTTTCCTCCCTTTCCCATCTGCTGTTGTCTCTCTCCTGATCATTCTTCAGGTTTGCATATCTTATGACAGAAGCTTTAGAAGCTGCCCATACCAGGTGAGAAACTATCTCAGATGAAAAGGGGCCTTTTCTGACTGCTTTGGGAAGTCTGTTAACAGTAAGTCATTAAAAAGATCTCTTTTCTGCCTTTGTAATTTGTCTGTGTGGATTGTGTTTCTTGCTGTAACAAGTGTTTCATTTCTAATGAAATGATGGAAAAGTAGTGATGTTTTCACTGAGAATTCTGTTCTCTCCTGTAAGTTTTGGAAGGAGAATGTGTATGAGAGAAAAGAAAGTGAGAAATAAAAGATATTATTTAACTTTAGCACAGCCTTTCCCCAATAACCCTAAACAGAGATTTAGAATTATGTACTAGTCTCAGCCTGTAGCACAGCCCATCTGCTCTGAGTGCAGTAGGCACTTGGCTTTGGTGCATTTCTCTGATCCCCAGATTACCTTAATGGAAAAAAAAGTAGGCAAAAAGCAACAGAAATCAGTTTACACACGACACACTTTAGTGTACTTATTTGCCTGCTAAATGATCTGCCCACTTAATTCATTTTCCCTCAATGCCACAAGTAGCAAACAAGAATTGAAATCAATTTAGATGTAATTTGATTTCTTCCTAGGAAAAATTTCATTGTCCAAAAATAATAAACAATCATAATTGTACCATTTTTTACTATGTCATATTTGAAGTAATGAAAACTTCAGAACCAGCTCATGAATTTAATGATTATCAGAATTCCAGTTTTGGAACACGGGATAGCTTTGTGGAGTTGTTTGGTTCATATTCATGCACAGTACAGCAGAGGAATTTATGTAACAGCAGATCAACAGCCCATCAAGTTTGTCATCTTTTTTGTGGTGTGTCCCTTACAGGATGATTCAGAGCACTTTTCATATCATCAAGCAAAGTTCATTCCACAAGTGTCTACTACATGGAGGCGGTTCTAACTCCTGGAAAATGTATTTAGATGATTTTTAAAAACATATATAACTTAAAATTTGAGCTTGTAAAATATCTATTCCTGTAAAGTCTTCTAGAATATATTGGTTTATGTCATTGGTCAATGACTGTTACAGTCTATATGCAAATAGTCCATATGTAAATTTAAAGGAAACATAAATTTTCTGTCCATTAAATTTCATTTAGGTACTTCCTTCTCTTTTTAAATATGATAACTTTGCTTTGTATATGCAGGGAATAAATTCTACAGCTGTGTGCTCAGTGCTTGGATAGAATAGCTTTACAACACTGTGTGGTACTGGAACTTAGGTAGAAGAAAATCTGTGTCCTAGTAGTTGCACTTCTAAGAAACAATTGTTCTCTGAAAGCATTGGTTTTTATTTGTTTGTATGCAGACTTAAAATGCATTCCTGTCTTATTCCTGACACCTGATATGAGAAATGGGTAATGGACATATGGCTGAAGTGTTCCAATATGTCCAAGCCATCTTCTGAAAGGGGTAAGAGCAATTTCTAAAGGAGCTGGTACAGCTGATGAAAGTTATCACGCACAAATAATAAAACAGAATCCAATTTTTATTCGGCAATATGGGTTTTTTTTTAATCATGCCTTTATATATAATCATACAAGCTTACACTCTATTGGAAGGAGAGGCAGGTAAGCTACCTGTGCTTACATAGATCCTGCTCTCTGAAGTTATGTGGCTAAAGCTGATTCTGCAGGGAGACTAAGGGACATAGGTTAGCAGGTCTCCTCTACTCACTTCCAGTCCAGATTGAGAAGTCTTTAT
>NW_008680539.1:2388-3225 GCF_000695815.1 Acanthisitta chloris
TGCCCAAAATAATGTTTAAAAAAAATCTGTAATAGGCTCCTTTTCAGGTGCTTTGAGCTGGATTCTTCCGCAGTTACCCACAGCAGCTGTGCCAGAGGATGTATTTGTAAGCAACAGTATTCTGTTAGTGGGAAAGTCTGGTGGAACTCAGGCTTAGTGATACATCAGATTCACTCTGCTTGCCTAAAAATAAAAGCAAAAGAGAAAAATAATGTTTAAAAAAAATCTGTAATAGGCTCCTTTTCAGGTGCTTTGAGCTGGATTCTTCCGCAGTTACCCACAGCAGCTGTGCCAGAGGATGTATTTGTAAGCAACAGTATTCTGTTAGTGGGAAAGTCTGGTGGAACTCAGGCTTAGTGATACATCAGATTCACTCTGCTTGCCTAAAAATAAAAGCAAAAGAGAGATTATTTGTAGTACAGCAGGTTATTCATAGAATCATAGAATCAACCTGGTTGGAAGAGACCTCAAAGATCACTGAATCCAAATTGAAGCAAATTTTTCTGTTTGGGGTTTGATTTATTTCTTTATTTAATGGCATGCTTTACATTTCACACCTTTGTGCTTTGCTTAACTAGTAGAGTTAGTGACATACATACATACGTACATGCCTACAAATACGGGAGAAGTTTGGATGGGAACTCCGCACCCTATGAGAAGCACCAGATGTAAAAATCAGCCCAGGGAAAAGGCCAGGTAATACACCGCGGAGTGGAGGTGGGACGGCTCTTTTAGTTAGTTTTACTTTCTTCCTCGCTTTGGCCGTAAACAGCCCAAAGAGCTGAGGGTCCCGGGGAGGCGATGCGGGAGCAGCGATGCGGAGGAGAGGTGCGGGCG
>NW_008680540.1:0-899 GCF_000695815.1 Acanthisitta chloris
ATTTTGGGGGTCCCTGGGGAGGATTTTTGGGTCCCTAGGGTGGATTTGAGGGTCCTGGGGTGACCTTAGGGACTCTCAGAGGAATTTGGGGGTCCCTGGGGTGGTTCTAGGGTCTCTCCGAAGGTTCTAGGGGTGCCCAGATCAGATTTTTTGGGGTGCCTCACTTCCCTCAGGGGTGCTGAAGCCAATCTCAGTGCTGGGGGGACCCTGGGGTGGATTTTTGGGTCCCTAGGGAGGATTTTGGCATCCTTAGGGTCGATTTTGGGGTCCCTGGGGTGGATTTTGGGGTCCCTGGGGAGGATTTTGGCATCCTTAGGGTCGATTTTGGGGTCCCTGGGGTGGATTTTGGGGTCCCTGGGGAGGATTTTGGCATCCTTAGGGTCGATTTTGGGGTCCCTGGGGTGGATTTTGGGGTCCCTGGGGAGGATTTTGGCATCCTTAGGGTCGATTTTGGGGTCCCTGGGGTGGATTTTGGGGTCCCTGGGGAGGATTTTGGCATCCTTAGGGTCGATTTTGGGGTCCCTGGGGTGGATTTTGGGGTCCCTGGGGAGGATTTTGGCATCCTTAGGGTCGATTTTGGGGTCCCTGGGGTGGATTTTGGGGTCCCTGGGGAGGATTTTGGCATCCTTAGGGTCGATTTTGGGGTCCCTGGGGTGGATTTTGGGGTCCCTGGGGAGGATTTTGGCATCCTTAGGGTCGATTTTGGGGTCCCTGGGGTGGATTTTGGGGTCCCTGGGGAGGATTTTGGCATCCTTAGGGTCGATTTTGGGGTCCCTGGGGTGGATTTTGGGGTCCCTGGGGAGGATTTTGGCATCCTTAGGGTCGATTTTGGGGTCCCTGGGGTGGTCCTAGGGTCTCTCCGAAGGTTCTAAGGGTGCCCAGGTCAGATTTTTGGGGTG
>NW_008680541.1:0-18073 GCF_000695815.1 Acanthisitta chloris
TGCTGACCACAACTCTCTGCATGCAGCCAGTTCTTTATCCGCCAAGTGTTCCACCCATCAAATCCATGTCTCGCCAATTTAGAGACAAGGGTGTCATGTGGGATGATACCAGCATTGGATATTTGAGATCCTGGAGGTATTTTTAGTATTTGTAGCATTTGAAGAAAAAATTTGCTGTGTTAAATGAGCCTGTTTCTCTGTGATTTCATTATTTTGAGGTGGAAGTGTTTCACATAGACCTCTCACAGTTGGGGAAGGCTGAGCAGAGTGTAAAATGACAGAGATGTTGGCTCCATGAATTATTTTTGGTTGAAAATCAGAGAGGGGTCAGGTTTCAGGAGGGCTCTGCTCCCACCCACAGTCAGTAAAATTAAGGGCATTATGTTTAAAAGAGCTCAGCAGCATGCTAAGGCTTGTGATACCACAAGAAATTCTTGGGGGGTTGACAAGAATTCAGAACCTAAAAATTCAGAGGCAGAGGGAATGGTGAAAAGAACACATACAAGAAGAACAATCCAGAAAAGGAGGCTTTTCCACAGGAAATTTTTTACTTGCTAAGTATTAAAATTTTTGCAGAATGAATGTCTTCTGAATGTCCAAGGTTAAAAACTAAAAAACAAAAACAACAAACACAAAGTAATTGAACCTTTTCATTTCAAGCTGGCAAGATTATTTTTCATCCCTAACTTAAATTGAAGAGACTTTCCCTTGAAAATTTATGTGTCAAACTCTAATTTTCCATCAGACGAGGAAGTTCTGATAGAAAGCTTTTAATTAAATTGAGTGCTACTCATTGGCACTGTTGTTCCTCTCTCCCCTTTCACTGACTTTCAGATAGGAGTTCTGACACTCTTTGCTCCCACCAGACAACACTTTGGGATAGGCAGGTGTTTTGATGCATGTAATGCAGCTTCATCCAAATCTTCACAAGGTTGTTAAACAGTGTGGCCTTGCCTCAATGCTCTGAAAAACACTAGTTGTACAATAGGTTTTGACTTCTGTTACAGAAAAGTTGAACATTCTCTAAAGAATTGTCATATGTGCCCTCTCATTAGAGGTAACTCAAATGAACTTCTGAAATATATTGGAATTTGAAGGCATACTCTTCTAATTAAATCTATGCATTGCTCAAGAGAAAATAGCTGCCAATGAGATAATTGAGACATTGTGTTGAGCAAACATCATTTTTGCCTGGGGCAGCACATGTTAAAAAAAGCAAACAGCTGGGTAGAAAAGGTCTGTTTAGATGTGGTATTTTGAATAAATGAAGAGCAGCAGCTCAAATGCTGTTGCATTTTAAGGCAAATGAAAAGGCAAGTGACATGGCTTATCAGCAATTCAAAAATGTATTGGGTATTACCTTTTCTATTTTAAAAAGCAGTACATTGAAAGTATGAGATGAAACGGTGTAAATTTAAGGGTAGAAGAGATCAAACATATGATAAAGTGGTGCCATAATTTTACTTAATGTATCTTCCTAAGACAAAAAAAAAATATAAAAAAAACAAGAACTTACTCAATTCATGTAGTATGCATTTTAAAATAGGACAGTGAACAAAAATTCAGGGAGGTTGCACAGTGAATATCATGGAATCATAGTACTTTAAGGGGTTGGAATGGCTCTTAGAGATCATCTAGTCCCAACCCCCTACCCTGGGCAGCGACACCTCCCACCAGACCAGGTTGCTCAAGGCTTTGAACACTGCCAGGGCTGGGGCAGCCACTGCCTTCTCCAGCTTCCTTGTAACCCCTTCATGTCTCACCACCCTCACAGGAAAAAACTTATCCCTAATATCTAACCTAAATTTCCCTCCTTCAATTTATCCCCATTGCCCCTTGTCCTGTCACTGCAGCTTCTAACAAAGAGTCCCTCTCCAGTTTCCCTGTTGACCCTTCAGATACTTTTATTGCTCTGAGGTCTCTATGCAACCTTCTCTTCTCCATGCTGAACAGCCCCAACTCCCTTAGCCTGTCTCCACCGGGGAGATGCTCCAGTCCTCTTAGCAGCTTTGTGACCTCCTCTGGACTTGCTCCAACAGTTCCATGTCCTTCTTATGTTGAAGACAGCAGTACTGTGTGAGTATTCCAGGTGGACCTCATGAGGGCAGAGGGGGAGGATCACCTCCTTCAACCTGCTGGCCACAGCCCTTTTTGTGCAGCCCAGAAAAAAATGTCAAGCATACACACAACTCATGTAGTATGCATTTTAAAATAGACCAGTGAACAAAAAATTCTAACTTTCAGGGAGGTTCCACAGTGAATATCTGAGTGATGGATATGAATAAAATGTTTTCTTTGTGATCTGACTACCCATCATTGCTCTCTGCAGGTTTTTTTCACTAACCCTGGAGGAGCATTGTACCAGTCACCATGTGATACAAGGTACTGGAGCAGTCAGCCTGTCCATATGACACAGTACTGTGCCACACTAGCAGGGTGTTCAGAATTATCTTCCTTAATTCCTAAATGAAAAATGATCAGTGGGTCTGTTTCTCTTACCTGTCCTGGACAAATGGCTGGTAGAAGGGAAGAGGGAGCTTTCAAGAAGATTCATTAGGCTGCTTTGAAACTGAAGGACACAAAGATTTGAGAAAGAAAGTCACTCAAAGCCACCTTGAACAGAAAAGAAAGAAAACCAAATTATTTTGAAACAAGAACCTTAAGACTGGCCTTAGGCATATAGCCAGCAATGCATAAGTAACTCAGCTCTTACAGAGGAGTGTCCTGCTGCTATTAAAGTAGAGCTGAAAAGGGATTGCAACATGTTCTTCAACAGAGATGCAGCTGTGTCAGGTACATTAACTGAAGCATTGTGTAACAGCAAAAACAAAACTCAGATTTGGACACTGACAGTATAAATAGAATCTCTTCTGACAGTACACAGTGATCTTGAGTATTACAGTCTTTAAATTAGAACACTGTCTAAAAGGCAAGGAAAGATAATAAAAGTCATGAGTTACAGTGGATGAATACCCAATTCTTTCTGTTCAAAGGTAACAGAGTATCTAGAGATTGTTGCACACTTGGAAAGAAACTACTTGTGGAGTTCTGTAACGAAGTTGTAGCATTAACGTCCATTCATAATTACTGTTGCACAAGAAGGGAGGTAAAAGGCCTAAATTCAGTGTTCCTGACTCTAAAATAAAACACACGAAATACCACTCTGAAGAGAGTCTTATGATCCCCTGTTAACATAAATGCATAAACAGTGCTCCACTGTGACTAAATCAGTCATGTCAATAGAATTTCGTGCTTAATTCCAGAGGGAATCCACTAACATTCTGCCTGCAGGTAGAGGTTTCCACTAATTTCTGTACTTCCCCACATAATTCTGGAGCTAGGACCAAATGCTTTGTCAGGGCACTATTTACTCTGATGTTCAGATAATGCAATAACTTAAGGAGAAAGGAAATCATCCTACAGAGACAGAGAACTCCTTGCTTGGTGCTCAGTGTAGAGGTGGAAGGGGCTTGCTGCCCTGAAATCAGAAGCAGGTAACTGGCACCAGGCTGCAGAAAAGTGCTCAAATCCTCTGTGTAGAGGGCCTGTCTTTGGCCTGGAGTCCTCAAGAAACTGATTGTCTTCTCCAGTTGTCAAAACAGATGCTGAAAACAGGCAGGGGTGGGTAGTTGAGTGAATTACGCAAGTTTGGATTTCAATCCAATTGTCTCAGTCCTTGTGGGTGTTAGTTATTTCTTTATGGCCAAGTGAACATTTCCTTTATTTTTCTAGGTTTGATGGTGTTCTGGTGCTGTGGACTTGATAGCTATGAGCATTGGGAAGAGAGAGTGAAAAATAGCAGCCTTGCTTTGGTTCTGATTTTGTATTTAACCCCGAAAAAAAATATTGCTCTTTTTGTACTTTGTTGTTTCCTTGTTTTGTACAACAAAACATATTGTGTAGCATGATGTATTACAGACTTCACAGCATCAGCATGTGAAAGCTGCATTTTGTATGCCATCAAATTTTCTTCTGTGTGGCAAAAAGAAACTCGTCTGGAGGTGAGTTGTATAATCAGCAAAGTTCAGCTGTTCTGAAGCTATCTTACAGTACACACTATCAAGAAAAAGTGGACTTAACATAAAAGAAGTTTTACTATTTTAGTTTCTTTTAATCAACAGATTTCCCCCTCCATACTTAACTAAAAGTAAAATTCTCTGAAATCAACACAGAATTCATGTGTGTTTGGAGAATCTAGTTTCTGGTGAGTTGAGTCAGTAATGACGACTGCACCTCTTATTCACTATTACCATTCAGGCCCTTAAATTACAGCATGAATTGGTATATAAATTACTGAACAAAATGGTTGCCAAATCATGAGAATCTTGATGGAAATGGCGTTAGGTAGTGGCAGCCTCATGGGCTTGAGGTGATGATTGAGATACTTTTCTGTAGCTGAGCAGAACCTGACAAAAAGCAAAGGGGGAAGAGGGCAAATTCTTAGTGAGGATTAATCACAGGAGAGGAGTTGCAAGCTTCAGCCTCTATGAAAGTTGTCACAGCTTCTTGTGGCTGACTTACTGGAAAATGCATGGCTTAATAGTTCATCAGTTTGTCCTGCATGGGACAGTAGCCTTTCTTGTGCTGTTGGTGGCTGGCTCTGAGACACTCCTCCTGTCAGACTAGTATTTACCAATCTCCATCTCAGATAGAGTGAATACTGCTGGTCTAAAAACAAAGCATCTTCAAGGAAATGTCCATCAATGTCTTAATTTTCATAGAAATGCAGCTGTTTTATTTCAGCTCTGTCTCCCTGCCATGGTTTCTGTTCTCATCTATTCATTTTTTAGCCTGTTCTTAAGAAGAAAATATTTCTGTAATGCATTCTACCTAATCTTATAGCAGGCTCTTGTTTTATTCACTAGGTATAGCCAATTTATTTCCTAGAGGGAAAAGACAGAGTTTAATTCAATAAATTCCTCTTGCCCTGTGTTTCAGTGTATGTGCCAAACAGCATTTGTCAGCTATTTCAGAGCTCTCAATTGAGAAGAATATTATTTATTCATACACCTACAGCTATAGACACCTACCAGAAAGCATATCTCCACAAAACTCTCAGCAGAGAGTTGAAGTGATGCCCAAAGGGAAAAGTCTCTGCAGAATTTGCTTTCTGCCTTTGCCTATCACAGTCACAGGCCTTCATTCTAATAGCTCCCTTGTGCAAACCCTGGTCTAAAGGACATACTGACACTTACAGGCAATTTATAAGTAACAAAAAGGCCAAAAATGTATTTTGTGTAATAATCTCTACTGGAAGGCACAAATTGGACTAAATCCTTGCTCCATATGTTGAATTGTCTGTTATTATGATATCAAGAATGGCAACTAAAACCCAACAAAATAAGAGGCCTCAAGGAAAGATGAAATACCACAAGAGGAGCCAACTGTCTCTTTTGCTCTTCCCATCTTAGAAAGGAGGACTCTTCATTGTAAAAGCTACTTTACTGATATGTCAAGCTGTCAGCAGTGTCATTGAAAACTGTAGAACTAACTTTACTTAAAAGCAAACTTGGTCAATTTGACCCTAAATCACTGTGTTCAGTCTTCACTTAGTTTTCATCTGGTTGAGATGCTCAGTGTACTTCTGGGTCAGGTAAGATGAGTTGGCAACTCTGTGACATGCATGTGCTGTCAGATCTGGATCCTCCACAGAAATACTAAAGTTAGCTGTCAAACATGTTAGGTTAGGCACTGTTGCATGGAAAAATGCCTCTGTCAGTTGGTGCTGATCCTTGCCATTGCTTGGTAAGGTACTGAGAGAAAGGAGCTCAAAATTGACCTGTGTGCCTCTCCCTATGCATCTACAGCATACAAGTATCTCAGACTTCTGGGGAGTGGATAGGGAGTGGAGAACATACTCTAGAGCTTACCTACAGTATATTTCCAGGGAAATTGTTGATTGAAATATCTTTTCCTCTGCAGAAACTCTTCCCCTCTAAAAGTTAAGAAGCCCAAACAAGCCAAAATACCAAGTGAAAAGGAAAATACACCTGACAATTTTTGAATCTGAAATGCTGCTATGGTACCCTAAAATTTTTTGTATTCTTTCTAATTATCCCAGTCTTCTTAAGAAGAGATTTTTATTTGAAAACAAAGAAGTTATGATTCATTGAGACAATTGCTCTTCCAGAAAACACAGCTATTCCTCAATTCCAAGCATGCCTTGCATAATCCAGGAAACTATGTTCACTGCTCAGTTTTCTCTGGGTACTTGTAAAATTTTCTGACAAACAAATTCATGGAGCAAGACTGAGCATTGAAAATTGGTTAAAAGAATAAATTGCTTCAATCTCAACCTGAAGCAGAGTTAGTTGTTAAAGAGAGAACTAGCATGCAGTCAAATTGTGGAGGATGGAGACAAAGATATTGTTAGTGTCAGGCGAGTCTATCTCAAATAAATTGTTAACATTTCATAGGTCGTTCCTTTCTCCTACTTCTTACAGATGCACATTTCATGTTTCACTTGTCCTTCATTTTCGAAGCCCATGCTCAAACCTTGGTGGAAAACCTTTGTAGCTTGCAGAGATAACTGCTAGCTGTGGGAGGAATGTGATCCATGTCTATTGATGGTGAAACTTTAAACTTTGCCACCAATTTGACCACAAAAGGCAGCTCGTGATGAACTGAAGATTTCACAGAGTACATTAGATGAGTAAGCTGCTAAGTTTCCTCAGAATTTAAGTCACAGGCAAGCTTTCAAAAATCTGTCCTTTCCTTCTTTCTTCCGTTGCCTTTCCTCCTTTAGTATTAGAGCAAACAAATATCTTGCAAATGGCAGGGTGCTTTTTTAATGAATTTTTCCTTGTCACTTAAGGCACAGATATAAGCTGGCAGAAATGGTGGGTTTCATGGCCAAAGACAAAGAATCTTTCACTTTGAGAGGTAAGGTGGAGTTATTGTTCTTTTCAAATATAATGAAAGTGACTCTTTCTTTACAAACATACTTCTTTATTTCAGTTGTGAAAGTAAGGAGCTGGTAGGTATTCCCAATTCAAGACTAGATGATCATAGGAGAAAAAATTAGGTAAAATCTTTACCTGAAGTCTACCTTGAGTGTTGTGAGGAGTGCAATTATCTATGGTCAAGCTATCTGTTATAAAATGAAGTCTTGTCATTTGATGTAAAAAGGAAATTGATTTGTACAGTGTGTCAGTAACTTTAGTGTTACAAACTGTTTATTTCATCCCACTGCAGATGTAAAACTAACATGAGTGCAGCTAGGATACATGGAGTGAAATAAAAGCATGAAACAAGAACATTAATATCCTTCTATAAGGCATAGGTCCTGGATCTTGAATAGCTCTGGTTTTGTGTACTTTGAGAAAGACTATGAACTTGAACTGCAGTGAATGTCAGACAAGGTTACTCAGATGATGATAGAAGTGCAGCATTTGTTAGAAAACAGATTAGAAAGTGTGGCTTGGTTCCGTCTGCTAAAAAAGGGCAATACAGTAGCTTTTTATAAATATGTTCTAGTTGGCTACACATCAAGAGAGAGGAAAAGTTATCTTAAACTAATACTGGCACCACATCAAAGAGTTTTTAATTGGTCATGTATAAGTTTAGACTGGAATTTAAGAGAAATTTTCTAACCGCCCAAATAGTAGAGATCTGGAAAGTTCTTCAAAACAGGGCAAGCAATCCAAGTGGTTGTAAGATGTAGCTTGCTAAGAAAAATTCTTGGAAGGAGGAATTAAGCTGGTGGTGTGAAGAGTTGAGTTTCTGAGGTGATATGAAACTGGCCACTCTTTATTTACAGAATATTTATAACTGCGCTTGCCAGGAAACACTTTCGCTTTTAAGCAAAATTTAGCTCTACCACTACCTTCTCCCTATCACTAATATTTTTCTTCTTGTTTTCCTCTGCATCCCACAGAGGCACTGGAAGATACCAGCAGATCAATTACTGTTCCCAGCTGCAGTAGGCCATTGGAAGCTGTATGCTTCATATGTCCTGCTCACAGGCTTGAACTTGGGATGGATTAGATGTCAGTTTGCTCAGGTTTGGAGGATTATGAATTAGTTGAAGCACAGGCATGGAGACACATGTATGCAACTGGCTGTCATCCCAGCCATACTGGCAAGGGCTGTCAGGGAAAAGGAAGTTTTCCACCAGCAGCAGAAATCACTTTCAAGAACTCCTAGAGAGATAAATTGCTCGAAGTTGTATTATAAAGATTTGGTTTTGTCCTGTGGTACTTTACAGTACTGACTTTTTCTTTCATCTTTACTTTAAGACAGATATGATTTTGATTATGAGATGTTCAAAAATGGTAGGCTATTTATCCACAGACTCTATGTGGTATGGTGAACCACAATGTGTCTGCTGTGAGGCTTTGTAAGTCACACTTTGAAGCTACAAAATATTAGTAAATTAGCATGCAACAGTTCAGGGTGTAGAACACTCTGCCCTGAAACAAGGATACATTTGATGTCTGGGAATTAATGAAGTAGTTTAGTGCTTTTATAGATTAGGAACAGAACTATTATTTCACAGATAGATTGCTTTAGTATTGTTATTATTCCTGTTATCAGCACCATCATCATTATTACACTCTTGCAATTTTCTCATTTAGAAAAACAGCTTTTTTAAAGACAAGTTGAAAGCAACGTTCTGAGTCTAGTGATAAAAATTACCTACTGACTGAATGCATGCCATATATGTACAAGTGAAGGAAATGCACAAGCAAGAATTGACCCTAATTTTGTAACACTATTTCTTCAAGGCACAATGATGATAGTTCTACTCAAACTTTAGATGGTAGTCTATTTTTGGACTATTTCTTGAGAGCATAGCCCCTCAGTTATTTTAGTCTTCCCTTGTCTATCATCCTGAGCATAAGTTCATCCTAAGCTCATGAATAGTGCTTTATTTGTGGGATTCCTTTGCTTCTCTTCATTCACAAGGCATTGGAGGTGAACTAACTACTGAATTAAGAACTGTGTTCTTCGTTCAGAAATATCTGGAAAAGAAAATCCAACCCTGTCTCCTTTCCTCCAATAATAGCTGTGGAATAATAGAGAGCACCACTTGCATTTTGGATTATCTCTTTATTTCTCTTTGGTGTACCTGTGTTGGTGTTGTTTATAGCAGGGTTTGTGTTTCTATCATAAATCATGACTTCACCCTTGCGTTTACATCTGTGGCTGGAGTCCCAGGGCAGTGAAGACTTCAGGACAGAGAAATAAGACAGAAAATGCATCAACTCTTTAGGCAGGCACTAGGTGTAAAATTGATGGTTCCTGGAGCTGAGCCAGAGCTCCAGGCTGAAAAAGACACATGGTTGCTAATTGTCCACAAATGATTTAACATCTCCTGTGGTAGATCTCCTCGTGAGGTGTCAGAGAGCTCCAGCACTGATTCAGAGGAAAGTGAAACTCCAGCTGCTGCTGAGTCACTTCCTATGGCACCTGATTTCACTTGGGAATGGTCCAGGGAAGTGGCTTTGGCCCATGAAGGCCATTGGACCAATTGCTGATGGTGTCTGGGAGCAGCCAACATGAGAAGAGGTGCTGATCTTAGTACCCCTGTGTTTTCCCACTAGGTTTCTTCAGACATGCACAAGAACCATGCCCTTCCCTTCCTAGTAGCCTGGAAAGATTTCTTGCCCATGGCTTTCCTACTCCCTGCAGCATGTTTGTTCATTGACAAGGCTGCACTGCAGACTCTCTCCAGGTCACTAGTACACAGGCTCAAACCTGTGGATAGGTGGACCTGTCAGTCTCCCAGATATGGGCCACAGGACAGCAAAGCCCCAGTGAAGGAAGCAGGTTTTGTCATTTCCTTGTAGTTTTAGTATAATACATAGTCAAATACATGTCCAGCAGTTCAGACTGGTGTTCTCTTACAAGGACAAAACTGGAGATGTCAATTTTTGGGGCATTTTCTGCTCTATCATGTGATCAGCATCACAAGTTACAGCTTCTACTCCCTTGGTTTGATTTGCATTTATTCAAATGTTCTTTTTCTGGATTATTTAGGGGGAAAAATATCTGGGAATGATTCAAAACAGCCCTGGGCCAATAGTTTGCCATTGTTTGTTAGTGTGAAAATACAGTAAGCTTTGTGTAGTTCTGCAGGTTTCTTCATATATGTTGACTTTGTCTAATATTCTGAGGAACTACTGAAGGACTGAATCTTTGCTTTTGCCTTTCATGCTTACATGGAGCTTGTTTCTTCATTCTTGCCAATTAATAACTTCAACATTCTTTCATTCTTCAAATTTGGAAGTTTTCTCCTCCTGACCATGTTACCTGTACAACCTAAAGTTATTTAACACAAAGCTAATAAGTTTAATTCAGGTTAGTTATAAATTACTATTACCTTACATGGATTAGCCCTTTCCAATTATAACTCCACAGACTACTAATGCTTGCTTTGGCAAACAAAATAAATGAGTTTAGGTACTTTGAATTATATGCCAGTGATATTATTTGGCTCTTTTCTCTGCCTTTGAATTTCTTACTAGTATATATATGTAACTAGAAACCCTCTCCCTTAGCTTTATACTTCTATACGTATATATTTAAGCTTCTTTTATTTGTTGTAGGTTAACCATTAATTATGTGACAGTAAATTTGCTCCTATATTCACTTCTTCACTCACATATATGTACACACATATATATGCATATATTATGTATATATGTATATATATGTTATGTATATGTGTATGTTATGCATATATATACATAAATACATATATGTTTAAAGCAATTTTAGATTGTGAGTGTATGTACATTTATATGCACCTCTGTGTCTGTGCATACAACTTGGATTGCCTGCATATATCCTTTGTAAATTTCCACATTAAATTTATAGACAATCTGCAAGATAGTTATTTTGGAGAGGTCAGAATTGTCTCTCAAGTGTGATGAAGCACAATTTTTTGTAAACACAGACATAAAAATCATAGTCACCTCTAGCAGGACTTTTTCAAGTATCTCAGTGCAACAGAAACACTCTTATAAATCAGATCTCACAAAAGCTACTCCAGATGGATGGCAATATCAAAAGAACCATATTCTTGCCATCTTATGGAGTTCATTCTTCTGGAGCTCAGTACATGTCTTTGTCTGTTTCCTGCAGAAATAAATTTTTCATTCTAAAGTTGTAGTTGAGAACAAGATACTCCTATAATAAGTGGCATAGGCATTTCCTCCTCATAATGAAAAGATCTTAGATGGTGCTTTAACTCAGCTGTATGTCCAGAGAGAATATTTTACTGAGTAAGGTTAACTGGGGGGAAAGCACTCCCTAACTATACATGCAGTCCAAGCTGAGGTCTGACATCAGATTTCCCAGGAGAGGAATAGGCACTCATGTGGCATATCCTGCTTGGGAAACACAAAGGAAAGTATTTGGTGGTGGTAATGGTGACTCAGAAAGGCGTCTCTCTTCCCTCTCAGTCAGGACTGAGTCAGTACCCCAGTGCACAGGGCACACAGCAATGCTGAGATTTGTGTGAGTCACTAAAACAATACTCTACACCTTCAGTAATCAGTGCAGGTTCCAGAATGTTCTTTGCATCTGCTCAGGCATTCTCCCTGCTCTCATTGCCAAACCTACCACTGGGCAATTCTGCCAAAGGAAATTCTCTCTCCAGTTTCATTTGGTGTTGTACTTTCTTCACCTCCAGCTGTCAGTGGCCCTGCACTCTTTGCTCTTCCACCAAGCATCTGCAACAGCACTTTGTACCAGGCCTTGACTCCACTGCTGAGAGATGCAGTGACTCATGCATGAAGGTCTGACCTCAGAGTCTTGCCAAGTCAAAGCTTATGTTTTAACTTACTGCTATGTTTTGTATCTTAACAGGACTAATGTTGTATAGGAATTTCTAAGAGGTCATTTATGTCCTGAGATCCCTATAAAACTCTGTTATTGAATATTGTTGAGCCTTTGCTTGATGATAATCTAAAATATCACACCCTTTTCTACTATAGAATCACAGAATTATTTAGGCTGGAAAAGACCTCTAAGATGAATAAGTCCAAACTTCAACTGATCAACACCTTGTCAGCTAAGTGGCACTAAGTACCACGTCCAATTCTTTCTTAAACACCACTCTGGGCAGCCCCTTCCAACGTTTATCAACCCTTTCTGTGAAGAAAGTCTTTCTGATGTCCAACCTGAACCTCCTTTGGAGCACCTTGGGGCCATTTCCTCTTGTCTTTTTGCTAGCTGCCTGGGAGTAGAGACAAACCCCCACCTGGCTACAACCTCATGTCAAGCAGCTGTCGAGACCAATAAGGTCTCCCCTCAGTCTGCTTTTCTTCAGGCTAAGGCTCCTGCCCAGTTCCCTCAGCTTCTCCTAGAAGGACTTGTGTTCCAGGCCCTTCCCCAGCTCCATTGCCCTTCTCTGGACAAGCACCTTAGCATCTTTCTTGTCATGAAGAGCCCAAAACTGACCCCAGGATTTGAGATGCCTCACCAGTGCCCACCACTGTCCTGGTCCTGCTGGTCACACTATTGCTGATACAGGCCAGGATGCTACTGGCCTTCTTGCCCACCTGGACACACTGCTGGCTTATGTTCAGCCGCTGTCGATTGCTTTGCATCCCTCCTGAGTCCAAAGCGAACAGCACTAGCATTTTCTTTTAATCTTTTATCACCAACATAGTACTTACAGCAGCACATACTGGTTTTAATTAAACCTTATGGTATCTCCTGCATTTTCAGGCCTTAATTTCTTTAGAAGAGTTTCAGAGACTTCATTTAATTTAAGATGTAAGCATTGAGAGAAACTGAATTCTCTTTCAGAACAAAAATACCCCACAACCACAGTTCTATTCTCAGGCAGTTGTCTTCACTCATGTAACTTTTATCTGAAAATCACAAGATGGGATCCAGCAGTTGAGGTCTCTGACAA
The DNA here is from genome assembly GCF_000695815.1 of Acanthisitta chloris. NCBI lineage: Eukaryota > Metazoa > Chordata > Aves > Passeriformes > Acanthisittidae > Acanthisitta > Acanthisitta chloris. The sequence continues at coordinate 12,869 of NW_008680541.1, forward strand.
TAAGCAAATGTTGTGACCATGCATAGACTGAAATGGAATAGGTTTTTTACTAGTAAATGTAGAGCTGTCATTGTGTGAATAACAGCTGCCATATTTTTCAAAGGAAGAACACTGTAAGGGCAGCCAGACCCTTCCACATCACGTAGAGACTCGCTTCAAAATTCTCATAGTTCAAAGATTGCAAAAAGAAGTGGTGAATGTGATGTGGAATGGAGGCAGTGCAATGAGTACAGTTGTCCAAGATCACCACACCAGTATATTGGTGTACCCAGAAATGGAGCATTGAGCTCTGGACTCCTTTGACATGAGTTTTACAAAAGTGGATTATGGTTATAAGGTATTTGCAATACAGTAATTTAAAATATTGGGGTTTAATTACATCTGAATGGAGTGAGACAGTCTGAGAATTACCAGAAATACTTGGATGTAGTGGTGACAGAGCCTGTCAGCAGTAGAAATACACCATGTGTGCAATTGCCACTTTATTCCTGGTTACAGGCTCACCTGGGCAAAGACATGTAGGTGCATCCCTGTCTGCCTCATGCATGTCATCAACAATCACACTGGAATCAAGACATTCTTTTTTTAATCTTCCCCAACTCCTTCAAAACACTGTCTCAGAGTGCAGGCCCCTCTTGATCCAACCTGCTCTACTGGCTTGTTTGGAGACAGCAATGATACCAGAGTCCTGGTTCTCTAAGGAGGCTACTGGCTTGGGGTCATCTGATGCACACTGCAGAGTAAAGGAGATGCTCAAAGCTGACTGGCAGGGCCAGATGGCCTCCTGCAATCTTGATTGAGAACCAGAGGGAAAAGGCCTTTGTATAACACAGCCAAAACATCTAAAAATGCATATCTGTATCAAGCACAGGAGCTACATGAAATACTGGACTTTTTCAAGGATGTTAATTGACTTGGCCTCAAAGGTGACTGTCTTCATTAATGAGTTGAGGGAATTTCTTGAGGTCCAAGCAGTGAAGCAAATGGTCACCTTGACTTTATTCTTGAACATGCTCCTATAATATATCAGTTCTTAGCCATAAGCTTAATGTTTACAGGTCAACTTTCAGGAGTTTACAACTCACTTTGCCATATTAAAAAGAAAAAAAAATAAAAAAAACCTCCACAACACTAAAAGAAGAACAAATATTATTAAGCTTCAGTGGTGGTTTCTTCAAACTCTTGAAAGCTTTTGGAGTGAGAACGAATAAACTGTGGGAGTGTAGTAATAGTATGATGTCCACACATACAAGATCTGCCAATGTTTCGGAGTTGTTTGAAAGCTGTGAAAATAATAACACTAGTAATTAATACTTGTTCATAATAATTGTCCCATTTTTTGACATAATTCAAAATGTTAGAATATGTCCTTCCTGCTGTGAGAATAGATAAGGAGAGGGACAGAAGGAAAGAAAGACTTTGAGGATTTTTACTTCATTAGATGCTGATAGATTCATTTTTCTTCATGAACAATCAGCTTCTCTGTTTATTTTCAAAAGTATGCAAGCATTTTCAGATAATCTTTGTAAATTTCTGTGCTTGTCCTTTGATGAAATATAATCTTTTCTTGATTTTTCAAGCAATAAAATCATCCTTACTCATTTGGAAGCTGTTTAATTTTTCAAGTATCTCTCCTGAAGATATCCACAATCCATTCAGGAAAAGAAGATTTGAATGAGACCATGGAAAGCATAGCTCTTTCAGTTTCCAATATCTGCAGGAGAGGGTCCTGAATCATTGTTGTCAGGTTTTTGTAGAGTATGCAAGACATGTAGGAAAATAGTGGCTGCTCTGATGAGACCCAGCAACAGGATGACTACTTGCTAAAATGCTTATCTTATTTATTTGAATATTTTTTTTGTCCTCTCAAAGTAAGGGGGAAAATATCCCTTGCAAAATCCTTATGGTTTTCTGTATAAAAGTAAGAATGAAAATTGTCTGCTTCCAGGTACTCACAACTTCTGTTTAACTGTACTCATGTTCAAATGTGCATCAGGAGTTTGATTCACTTGAGAATGAGACAGAATTTTTATTTCTTAAATAGTCTCTTGGTGTTTAGCCTTCTTACTTCCATGAGTACAATTCCATGTCCTAAAGGTTTTAGAGAATTAATTCAATACTAGATTATTATGACTGGAAAATCAGTAGAAAACTGTTTCTCATATAAACCAGAGATGATTAAAGGTACTACAAATGGATTAAGTAACCATTAGAAGTTAAACTTCCCTGGTATCCTCAGATGGGGCAGTTGACACATATAACTATCACTTCCATTACACTTACTTGTATTTTGTGCTAGTACTGTCCTTTGAATGACTGTAGGTCTCCTCCTGAATCTCACAAGAAAAGCACAATGACACTTTGATCATGTGAACTACATTTTGTGTAAGCTATATTACCATCTGCTTCACAAGTATGCTGAATTTGGCCCACAAAGTCTACTTTTGTTCCATGCCAGCTGATGGAAATCGTCTTTGACTTCATCAGGAGGAAGTTCAGGCCTGAAGTTAGTTTAATTATTCATTGTAAGCAGCATTTGCAACAAACACAGCCCTTTATCTTGTGAACAACTTTCTTTTGCAATCGTTCCTAATTTCAGGTTTGCAATTATTCTGTCTCCAGTTGGGCTGTGGAGCATTTCCTTTCCCATCCTCTTGATTTGATGATGTGTGGGTAAGTGTGATCCAAAAGACAAGGTGTCAGATTTTGACTGGGCAGGCATGGATTTCTAACTAGGTACACTCCTTCGAATGAAGAATTTTATTTGCTTTTTTCCCCTTTCTATCTCCCTAGTTTATCTGTCGTGACTGCCTCTCACTTCCCATGTGTTCAACACACAGTGCCACGGATCCTGGCCAGCTCTGGGGCTACTGTGCACTCCTGTGGTTCACACAGACTGGAACTGATCTGCCTGTGTTTCTGTTTATACTACCCTAGCAGAGAAAAAAAAATAATAGGATACACTAGGGTTTGGGGTATCTTTTGATCAAAAGACTTGGTCCTAAGCATTTGTACCTAGGAATTTCTTTCAGAAAATAGTTTTGGTTTGCTTTTTGTTTGTTTGCCTGTTTTCCAAAAAATCTGTGAGTAACACATACTTTCAAACCCCAGAATAGGAATGCTGATGTTTCCATTTTCTCCACAGAATATTTATTGGGTTTTTCATTGTGGGCTGACCCTTTAAGGCTATATATATGTCCTGCTTCCCAGCCATCAAAACAGGCATGTTGTTCGGCTTTAGCTCTGACTGAGGCAGAATTGAAGGACATAGCCAAGAACAAAAGCAAAGCATCTTCCAAAGACACATGAGACAGCTTACAGTAATAGAAATACTAAGAAATGAGCTGAAACTCAGGGCTGCATTGATTAATTAACCCTTATATCACAGTACATATCTGGAATTAAAGTTTGGACATCTTAGACTCTTTTAAGAACAAATCCTGCTCACCAAGAGCTCTCATCAAAAGCTTTTGCTTGCACATATATCCAGAAAGTCTGAAAAGTTCATTTTGCCAATGTATATGTCCAGCTGAAATGCCACTGGTAGCATGATCTGTGGGTAGATTTTGCATATACTGACTTTAAGACTTATTTTTCGTTTAAATCCCCAAATTATTTCAATATGTTTTTCAATTACAGGGTTACAGAAATAAATATATCATTTGAGCATCTCTTTAGGTCTTTCTTTTTTTTTACTGCCAATATTTTGCTCCTCCTTGTCCAATATACACAATGAAAAAGAAAGATTGGTAGAGGGTTTATCTAAAAATGAATTGAAAAAACATGCAAGAGTATTTGTATTTAATCTTTATCATGTGACACTGGCAATATTTTATCCTATTGTTAATCTAGAGTAACTGAAATATTGACATCACTATGGCCATATCATTACTATGCATATGGATATACAAAATCAATCTTCCATGCTTTTATTGTATATATTCATGTGTTCTGCCTTCTCTTCTGGGCCTTTGTATTTTGTAAGCCACAGATGATTTCTGAAGGTTACAGCTCTTCAGACCATGGTTCCTTTCTTTAAATCTCCCATGTACTCTCTTCTTTGCTTTTGCATTTCGTTTAGAATTTCATTCAAGTATGATGATGAGGAGGAAACAAAGTCAGCTGGTGAGTTGACTTATAAGTATTTTGACAGGCCAAAAAATACCATGAAGAGGAGATAAATTATGTCTGTTTTGGCCATCAACTCTTTAAAAAACACTCTGCTAATGTTACAGTCAGTTCAGGAGGGACATAGAGGTGCTGGAGCAGGTCCAGAGAAGAGCACCGAGGCTGGTGAAGGGACTGGAGCACAAGTGCCATGAGGAGAGGCTGAGGGAGCTGGGGGTGTTCAGCCTGGAGAAAAGGAGGCTCAGGGGAGACCTTATCACCCTCTCCAACTCCCTGACAGGAGGTTGGAGTCAGGTGGGGGTTGGTCTCTTCTCCCAGGCAACCAGCAGCAGGACAAGAGGGCAGAGACTCAAGCTCTGCCAGGGGAGGTTTAGGTTGGATATCAGGAAGAGATTTTTGACAGAGAGAGTGCTCAGGCATTGGAATGTGCTGCCCAGGGAGGTGGTGGATTCACCATCCCTGGAGGTTTTCAAGCTGAAACTGGATGTGGCACTTAGTGCCATGGTCTAGTGACCACAGTAGGGTTGGACTTGATGATCTTGGAGGTCTTTTCCGACCTGGATGATTTTATGACTCTATGAAAATGGTGAAAAGAATCTATGCCCAGGCAAGCAGCAGAGGTGTCAGTATGGAATGAGTATTCTGTTTGTCTGCACTGATATAAGTGTTAGAAATATGTTACTTTTTACATATATTCCTAATTCTTGAGGTATGGGTTCCAGGATATGTTATTAAGGTATGTTCTCAGTTTCCTAGGCATGACTATCTGATTTTCTAGAAAAATGTATGACCCATCATATGGCTTTTGAAAATAGAATAAGTTAAAGAGAATTATAAAATGCAGGCTCTATTTATGACTCATTATTCACTGAATGTGCAATATATAATTTGGATATTTGGATATAATCAGTTGGGAAAACAACAGGACATATATGAATGCTAAAATCATTAATTGCACTGCGAGAACCAGTATTCAAAACCCGTGAGAGGTAGAGTTGGATAGGCAGTGATTTTCTCCCTCTGTCTAAAAAATCTTATCAAAGCAGGCAAAAGATTTAAATAATAATAATAATAAAA
>NW_008680542.1:0-287 GCF_000695815.1 Acanthisitta chloris
GGGACATTGGGGACATTGGGGACATAGCATGTGTTTTGGGGGTCCCTTGGGGAGGTTTGGGGGGTCCCAAAGTTTGGGGGATTTGGGGGCAGTTGAGGGGTGACTCGGGGAGGAGGTTTGGGGGTAGGCAGAAGGAGGTCAGGTGAGTCTGGGCAGTGTTTTGGGGTTCTCGGGGGGTCCCTAAGGGTTTGGGGTCCCCCCAGACGCCCCCGGGCCACGAGTGGCTGTGCTGAGGGAGGAGGGCAGCAACGGTGACCGGGAGATGGCAGCGGCCTTCGTCCTCGCCG
>NW_008680542.1:325-543 GCF_000695815.1 Acanthisitta chloris
GGGGCCCCCCAAATGCCTGGGGGGGCTCAGAAACCCCTGGAGACCTCCCCTGGGGGACCCACACATACCTGGGGGACCCACACATACCTGGGGACACCCAAACTGGGGGGGACACACACCTGGAGGACAGCATACACTACACACCTGCCCCAAATTGGGGACACACACACCTTGTGACCCCCAAATTGGGAACACACACACCTGGGGACCCTGAAATT
>NW_008680543.1:0-252 GCF_000695815.1 Acanthisitta chloris
CATGATGTACAGAATGGGATGTTTGAGTAGTAAATGGTAATTTACTTTTGAGGTATAGTAAAAAGGTTTAATCTCACTGATCATGAGTTAAATTGAATGTTTTAATTAGTGAATACCAAAAATAATTATAACAGTGCTTATTCTGCAGAATGTGTGCACTAAGAATATAAATCCTATCATTCCCAAGGGATTACTCAAAATATCACACAACTAAAAGACAAAAGAGATATCAAACTCATAGATTAACATTGC
>NW_008680543.1:317-544 GCF_000695815.1 Acanthisitta chloris
TCTGAATATGCTATACAGTGGAGAGTGTCCAACAAAAATAGGTTCATTAATCCCTATATCCTCACTAAACTTTTTCAGGAAACTTTCCCTCCATTTACTTTCCACAGTTCTACTGAAAGTCATCTTATGAATAGCAAAAGTGAGTTGATGTCTATGTATGAAAATCTGTAATCTTTTCAGAAATAAATGTTCAAAACTGAAATAATTTCATTTCTTTCTTCCTCTTA
>NW_008680543.1:561-22563 GCF_000695815.1 Acanthisitta chloris
TATTTAGTACCCACTCTGAAAGCCAAACCACTGCATCCTAGTAGATCCTCTTCTTCAGTTTTGTAGCTTCTCATAGAAGTGTGTAGATATTTCATTTATAATGGATATTGTTTCAATCTAGTACAGTACATAGTTATACTGTGTGTGCATGTATATGTGTTCATAATTACTGTAGATTGGATGCAAATTTAAATGACATGGCAGCTGTGTAGGAGAAACGATCTTTAATCTTTGCAGATTTTGCAAAATAATTTTGAGCCTAAATCATTAATACTTCTACTTGGAAAATATAAGAGTATGTTTATCACATATACTATATGAAGGCTTTTTTTGGAAGCACCTAAGCTATAACTGGTGAAATGTGAAAAATATTTTTAGGATGCAAGGTTTTAATTTTTTCAATTTCTGAAGTACGTATTTTCACCCTTTCAGTTAATTCTACTTTTTCGTATAAGGAAATCTCATAGAATAATCCCACCAACTAGGACTATCAGGCTGATTTTAAAATTAGTCCATGCAGTTTCACTCTCTACACACTCAGAACTGGAAAGGAAATCTGATGGAAAAAAGCAGTGGCCATTATGCCAAAATGATGAGTTGACCACTATAATATAATCTTGTCCTACTTCTGGCGTGGCTACATTTTTTCTCAGGACTTTTATTTGCTGTAAAAGGCCAAATAGAGGCTTGATTTTCCACAACTCCCTTTGTTTCTCAGGAGTTAACTCTACTGAAGGCAACAGAGTTAGGATTGCAAGGTAAATCAGATTATGCTTCCTTTATTCTGCTACCATTTACATACTTCGTTACATATATACTAGATGCATAATATCCCACATGCTTTAAATGAATCATTTATTAAGAGCTTTTTGCTAGACAGGTGCTTACGGGTACTTTAGTACTTAAAAAAAAATTCAAACCCATGCACATCACAAATTGTAGGCCATTGTTCTTGCATTAAAGTAATGCAAAATCACAGAAACCTCAACTTCATTTGTTCATTTCAGATAGAAAATAATTCCAAAATAACATTTGAAATTTGGATTACTGTTGCATTCCTAATGTCTTATATATAATTATATGATACTTTAGCTGCCTTCCACTTTCTTTTAGACACTTTCTACTGGTACACAGCAAAACTGGAAAAAAAATGTAACTGAAACTCAGGTACAAAAACTTGTATTATAAACTGCTTCCAGACATCATCTTAAAGTTTCACTTACCAGTTACAAACTGGCTTGTGCTGAAATTATAAAATGGATTATTTTTGTATGCCACACTTATTGAAATGCCCACATATAATTAGGTGAGTTAGAGCATTACTGCTAAATATGACTCATCAGATTTTTATCACTGGAAGTAACAATTTAGTTGATGAAAATCTGCTCATGAAATTTCATTCATAAGTCAGTAAGCCCAATGAAGAAACATCACAGAAAACAACTCAGTTATCCATTTGAGGAAAACATGCTGATGTGGATTTGCCATGAGATTTACTAGTAGGACTCTAATGGATAGTTCAAGTAGTGGCATCAGATGCTTTAAAATTTTTGTTTCTCTGAACATTTAGATTCTAGAATGATCTGATGAAGTAGTTATTATTGTTTATGTAAAATAAATTTCCTGCAATCTTTTACAGTGATAAAGATCTGACTTTTAGAGAAAAATTTAATACACGTTTTTATCCTTTTATATGTTTGATCTTTGCCCATTAAAAATTGTATAATGTTGTCTTTAATGTCTAGTAAACTACAAAAATTAGAAGATTAATTTAGGCTGGATATACACAAACACCAAATTGTTATCTGAGATTATCCATTGTTTCCTTGGGTCAGCCAAATTTTTAATTCTGTCATTCTTAAATTTCCTAAGCATAAAGAAGATAAAACCCAACCTGCATATAAAATTAATTTCTGAAAAATGTTAGTGACTATTTCTTTATTATTTTACCCACACTATTTCTGACTATAAGCTCAACTTTCCTCCACAGGAGCTCATGCACTCTGCAATATTTTGAGTTTGCTTTTATTTTACAGTCTTTCTTCTTCCATTTTGAGTTGAGGTTTTCCAAATAGAGGGCTGAGATTTCTTTGCTAGTATGTTTGGAGTCCAGAAAGATGGTAAGAGAAAGTTAATCCTGGGGGGAGGGGGGAATTCAAAAAGGTATTCAAAATCAATAGACAAGTGAAACAGACAGAAACCCACCAAAAAAGAGAAAAATTCAAAGCATAATGAGAAACAACAAAACCTTAAAATGTCTGATTTACTCACATACTGAGTTGCTTTTATTTTGTCTCTCTCACAACTTTCTTATTTGCATATAAACTTACATTATCTTTGCCTCTCAAAAGATCTCTGCTGTATGGTATTAAAAACATATACTTCTTAGGTTGTATCCTGCAGGAGAGGAGGAGAAAACTGGTTAAAGAGATTGAAGTACTGAGAGAGTAAAATAAAAATTAGAAGATCCAAGAGTGTAGATCTGTTGTCTAGGGAAACGGTGTGAAATAGGGAAAAAAAAGAAAATAATAAAATAACAAAAGGGAACTGAATGATGAAAAGTGTTAGAGAAGGGATACAGAAGCAAGACAATCAGAAGTGTAGAAATACAGGAAATATTTGGAATTAATATGGGCAAAGATTGGAATGAACTGAAAAGCAAGATGATAAAAGTGAAATCGCTTCTAAATGTTTTGTTCATTTTTAATACTTGCTTGAAAATGGAAGAGAACCCAAAGACAAAATTCTTGGCTGAGGTACAGCTAAACAGGGGGGGAATAATTACAATATATTTTTCTGACTCCAGGTCTGGCTGCAAGTTCCTAAGGCCAGTTGTGGTCTACATGTGTTGGCGGGAGGGAATAGCACTTTTCCCAAAGTAGGTCATTCACAGGAGTGTTTAGTTCTGAACTGATTACAAGGGGTTTGAGCCAAATCCCACTGAAAGAGATAAGGGACCAAATCATAAGACCTTGAAGTACAACATACACAATGCAAAGATGCCAAGATATTTAAAACAAACAGGGCTGTGCATCTCATGGATGTACGTGTGAGAGAAGGAGGAAGAGTCAATTATAGTATGTAAACGTTTACAGTGTTCTTTATACAGCTGAGCATCAAAGAAACATAGTTTAATAAAAAACCTAATTATTTCAGTCTCTTATGTTTTGCCAATCCCACATCCCATGTCAGTTACTTGCACCCAAAGCAATATCTTGTTTCCAAGGACACAAGGTTGTCTTTGTTCTTTACTGGGAATTTCTGCATTGGAGGGATTGCTGATAGAAGGTATGAGTTTCCTTCTTATTAATATGTAGAGGTTTGCAGACATGGTGGGTGTGATTTCAGTGGGGAAAGGAAACTCCTGGTATGCTTGAAACACTATTTTGCTTGCTAGTGTTTTTCTGATACCTTTGCTGCTATCAAAGGTGGGTTTGTTGGAATAAAAAATATCTCTTCTTGTGCCAGACTTCATCCTTTCACTTGACGCAGAAGTGGATGGGATCACAAATGAAAGTTGTCTCACTGCAGATTTAATGGGACAGTTTAAGTTGTTGTGTGACCATATGTAGTTGTGTGGTACATATGCCTTGTGTGGTATGAGTAATTATGCATATTACTACATATTAATACATTATAAGTGTAGACAAATATTGTAAAGATCTACTGTGATGTGGTTGTCTTCTCCAGTATAGGAGGAACCCTGCTTTACAAAGAGGCTGTCACCAAAAACTCAACATCCCTGTTAAAACACAATATCTTGTCTTTTATTCCCTCCCATTTTATTCAGTTATTTCTTACATTAGACAGTCAAAACAGAGATTCTCACCTCTGCTATCATAGCTCTTTTGTTTACATGAGGAAATGGTATAGAGTCACCTGGCCTTATTTCACACGAAGACCACACATCTGAATACATTAAACAGTCTTCCACTCTTTTCTGCCCTTTTCTACAAGTCTGGATTTTATTCCAATAGTTTATAAAGACAAATTGAATTGTACTTGATTTTCAAACTGTTCTCATTATTAGAGTTTTGCTTTTATTTTAATTATGGCATTTGTAACATTCTTGTTTATTCCTAATGCCATAAATTGGTAGCTTTTCTATATCTTTATAAAACCCTTAAAGGAATGCTCCTTTAAAGTAAGATTCCTTGCAGAGGGTGTATTTCTATCATGATGCGTTTGTGAAAAGCTGATAAGCAGATGGTCTGCAACAGCTTGCACTTTTGAACTTTTACAATAAATCATTTTATTTCTGCATATAATGGGTTGTAATATAAAAAATAGAAACCCAAATATAGAGATTTTCAGGAGCAAGCAGGTGTTAAGTCGAATGAACTTGCCAATGGCAAGTAGAAATTATCTCTCTGCCTGTAACATTTGAGTACCTATTTCTTTTAGCAGTTCACATGTACAAATGATATACTCTACAAAATCCACTTCCCATCATGTGTTCTTCGGTTCTCCGGGTATTTATGCAGTTCCTGCTTTTGGCCTACTCATGGGAAAAATCAATTCAACTTGACATGAATGTTGAGTTGAAGATCATCTAAGTTATAATAACGTTTCAGCCCACACTCTGTTGTTTTTTAAGGAGATATAAAATGTGAAGAATAGGCTTGGGTAAGAGGTGAAGAATCTCAGTGCAAAACATGCATTCCTTCAGATCATGACTGTTGGATCATAAACTCGGCCTCCTAGATGATAATAATCATACATTGCATCAGAGTCCAGCAGTTTTTTGTAGGAGATCAAGGTAAGATCATCTTTATCAAGAGGAATGGGTTGAGCAACCACAGCAGCTAACAGCTGTCACTGTGGAGTATTTCTTTTAGCTTGTTTGATGAACAAGGAAGAAGCATGCCAGACAGATAGGAATTTGCAAAGCAATTAACTATGTAAAATTGCAGTCTTAGGATATGAGTTGACAATGGGATGTGCAAAATGACTTTGAAATGAAGCCTTATTTACGTCTTTCTTGCATGGTAATTTACAGAGATGTACAGTATAGTGCAAGTATAAAATAGAACTTCTAATAAAATAGAACTTTTAAAAAATATTTTTGTCAATCTCTGGTACTGTGAAGGAAACAAGAGGAAATGTATCTGGTAGGTTTACTCTGGAAGCAATGGTTATCTAGCTAATGCTGTTACATATCCTAATAGCAGAAAGATAAAAAGATGAGATATGGAGAGTGCTGCTTCCTTACTTGTAAATTAAGTTTCTATACTGCAGTAACAGTTACAGACTTTATTGATGCTTTGCTTTTGGCCATCAACTTTATCTGCTTTTCATTTGGGACAGGAAAGGTCTCTGACATAGCTAGAAAAGATAAAAAAGTCTGTTTCGCAGAGTATGTCTGTGAAAAATCTTGTTTCCCAGGTTTTCAATGAGGGTGAATTAGAAAAGATAGAAAATAAACAACCTCCCTGAAGGCCCCCCTTCTAAAGCCTGAGCTCACTTATAAAATGTTGACAGTTCCCTATAAAAACATCACAAATGCCAGATTTCTGAAGTACTGGGAAATTGCAAGATTAGGTGATATGCCTAAGGAAACTGAAGGAAACAAAACAAAGTAATCACTGCGGAGGGGTTTAAAGTAATAAATAGAAATTTTTTGTTAGTGGGTCTTCATCACAATGCGTTAAACACATACATTTTCGAATTGATTTCTTCCTTTCCAGTCATTCTTTGGTGGCTTGACAGTTTTTAAGTGATGATATCAATGGTACTGTAGATATATCAGGCATTGATGTGAATTGTATTGGACAGTGGAAGTATGATTTGGGAAAGATTACTTAAGATTTAAATCTGTATTTTAAAGGAATCTTATAGGTATCTTGTGCTGTTTTCCATGTAACTGCTACATGTAATATACTGAGTGTAAAAATGGGATATTAGCGGCGCTAGTATTTGGTATTTTTTAGGAACAGTAGATATTAACTGTGGATTTCTAAGACTGATATCAAAACAGTTTTGAGTGAATTGTTTATGCCATTTCTGGAGTATATTAGACAAATGTTAGCAAGCCATGGCATATACAAAAAAGGCAGATTCATTCAGATTGTTTATATAGCTGGATTGAATTTTTTCCCCTAATACTTCCTCAAATGTCTTATCCTACATATTCCTACCAACACTTCAGCTCCCACCCTCAGTGCAATTTTTCTTTTCAATACAAGCATGAATGCACACTGTTTGCCAAAGGTAAGATACCAGGTGTTGAACTACGTGGTAAAAGGAGTGGGATAGGGGGCAAATTTTAACTCTTTATTGAAAGTGTGCCTCTAAAGGTGGTATCCTCTAACAAAAAAACAGCAAATTAATGCAATACGGAGTCTTAATGAAGAATTTCAATGACTTGTAACATCTTTTTAGGTGATCACCTGAGAGAAGAAAAGACCATACATAACTTTGGGAAGCCCTGACCTCCAGCAGCAGGAGGTGGTACTGAGCATGGGAGGAAAAGCATGGTCAGTTTAATGCATGTGTGGAGCAAACACTCTTCTCAAGTAATTTCCCAGAATAAAGCTGCCAGCTTTATTCTGTGCCTGTGAAATCATTCTTCAGAGGGGTTGCAGAAAACCTGAAGTCCCAGCCAGGACTGACTCCCACTAAGTGACCACCCTGTAGAGATTGTCCAGGCCCTTCCCTGAACTCATTCCATTCATGAAAGGTTTGGAAAGGGCACAAGGACCCTCCATGCAGGTTAGAGGCTGACCTTGCACAGATTTACAAGTACATGGAGAGCTGGGGTTGGAAAGAGGCTGTATCCTCTTTTTCCCTCCATTGAGACGTTATGCATATGGCAGAGATTCAATTTCTCTGCAGGCATTAGTTTGTTATAACAATCTGCCCAGCAGATCTCAATCCTTAGAGTTTTCTTGTTTGGGTTGGCTGGTTTTTTTTCATAATTTCTTCACAGTTGTGCTAGTTTGGCTGGGCTTACTAATTTTAAAGTAGGTCTCAGGATATGCTTCTGACACCTCACCAATATACATCTGTCCTTGTTTTGAAATAATTTCCTTGACCAAGATCTGTGCAAATGTCTAACTGGCTCCTTGCTATGCTTTTGCCTTCTCAACAGGGCTGGAGGATGGGGAGCAAGCTAGATGCCCTGAGATACATGTACTGCATCTGTTTATGTGCTGTCATCATTCATCTTAATGAAGCCATTATAGCTGGAGTTAAAGAAACTAGTTTTCACAGCAGTCTTGTTGTTATGTTTTACCCACGAGTAGTGGGCTGGATGACTCTTTGCACAACATTTTGCTGTATTCAACTGTAGTGAAATATAATAGTCTCTCTGCTTTATTTTATTTTGGTCTTGTATTTGACACAGAGTACACTGAACCACCTCTCATATAAACAAAATTCCAGTGCTTTCAATTTTATTTTACAACTTACCAGAAACATTTTGTCTTCATGAGGATAATTTTAAGAGGATAGTTATGTTCTGTCAAAGAGTTTCCAGTTTGGACTCATGTTGTTCATCAGGGATCAGAACTTGCAATATGACTACCACTTCAAAATCACATTGACAATATGTCTTTTTACATAAAGCATCAGAAGGATATTCCTGGCTCTGTACTTTTAATGATTTGATAATGAGATGTCTTTCACAAATGTGACATTTTTGCACAGAAGCACATCCTCCACTATGATTAAGGTATCAGAACAGGCCAGTAATGGAGAACTCAGTGCTATGACTTTTCTCTTTGCCTCTGGTTATCCCTCAAGTATGTTACTTTTGAAGACTAATTTTGCATCTTTACAAGTTTCTTATATCAGTTTCCAAATTTGTCAAAGAGATGGGGAAAAATTCTGTAATGTGCACTTATGCTCTGTATCATGATCCATATTATTTCTAACATCATAAATATGACTTAAGTAGTTTAACCACTGTCTTTCAGCATATGGCTTATATGAAAATGGTGTTTCTTTTATCCTATTACTCATGTTTGTTTTTTAATGGTTGGTCTAGTCACATATTTCTATGAATGTTTTATAAATTTCTGTACTCAACAATTAAAGTACATTATATTATTTACTTTAAATACTGATCAAGGCTTTCATGCTGAAACATGCACATATTTTCTAAGCCAGTCTTCTTTTTTCACCACACGAAGAGTACTAAATAAAAACAAACTACTTGTTCCTTCCTAACTAATGAATAATTCCCACAGCATAAGGAACATCAAAATATGTATCCAGCAAATATTACAGGGAAAGAAATCTGTGGTTTATGATGACCCAGGTAGAGGAAATGCCTCAAGTCCTTTGCTTTAAAACCTGTCCTAGCTGGGGTCCCTAAAAATTTCACCCAAACTATCTGATAGCCTTTCATATAATTAATATGTCAAACCTGTATCAGGAACAGCGTGGTCAACAGGACCAGGGAAGCGATTCTTCCCCAGGACTCAGCACTGGTGAAGCCTCACCTTGAATACTGTGTACAGTTCTGGGCCTTAAATTCTGGAAGGATATTGAGGTGGTGGAGCAGGTCCAGAGAAGAGCAATGAAGCTTTCCTGACTTCAGTAAAGTCCCTCTGTCTGTTTTGGATCAACCTCTTGGCACTGCAGGTTTGCTAGCATTTTCTGAGGATAGATGATAATTACTTCCCTTGCCCTGAGTTTGCAACCCCATTTTTCCATTTTTATTCTGCATTTTAAGGTATTTCCATCCATGTTTCATGATGTCCATTTTCAAAATGCGCCACTTACATGGCACATAGGAACTGTGTGCTAGATCTCAGGCTAGGCACTGTTCCTTCTCAAAAATTTCTTAACAATACTTCTCCAGCCACTGAGTGGCTTTCTGCACTGTTGCCATTTGATATGTTGATAGACGCACAAGCATCTTACATGAAAAGTAAGTACAGAATTGAAGGAAAGGCCAATAAGGCTGACATCTTGGTGGGAGTCTGTTACAGACAATCCAATCAGGATGAGGAGGGTGATGATTTACTCTACAGGCAGCTGGCAGAGGTCTCAAAATCACCAGCCCTTGTTCTTGTGGCTGACTTTAACCTGCCGGATGTCTGCTGGAAATTTAATACAGCAGAGAAAAGACAGTCAAGGAGGTTCCTTGAGTGCAGGACAATTTTCTACTCTAGCTGGTAGAAGGGCCTACCCGGGGTAGGGCCCTGCTAGACCTGCTGTTCACAAAAATAGAAGGACTGGTGGGAGATGTGGTGGTTGGAGGCTGTTTGGGGCACAGTGACCATGAAATTATAGAGTTCTCAATACTCAGGGAAGCAAGAAGAGCCATCAATAGATTCTGTGATTGGCTGCTCTCAGATGGTCAGAGAGGACCCCTTCCTGCTTACCCTGCCCAAGGGGCCCCCAGAACTTTTCCAATAAAATTACTATTCAGATATCTTTGGAGAGGTATTGTTTGCATCAAACAAACTCTCTTTCAAATATTCTTTGAAAAAAACCCAAAAAAATACATGAACAAGTACAAACATTGTGCAATTTTTGTAGAGGTGTGTTTTCTTTAATCAGTGCTTTTGCATTCATCAGGAAAAAAAAATCTGTTTACTACACTGGGGGAATTAAGCTCCAAAGAGATTGTTTTAGTTCTCTTTGTTTATGATGATTAGTTAACACTTGACTGCAGAAATAATTTTGTTGTTTACATTAATCTATGGTGGCAGTATTAACTTCACATCATACATAAATATAATTATTGATCATTACCAGCTGAAAGTCAGCGTTATAATTACAGATTTACATAATTGTGCTATTAGGTGTAAACTTGAACTTTATATCTGGGGTCACAAATAACTGGAGGCAATAGAAACAAAATTCTGATTATATGTCATTCATATTTTAATATATGCTATTGCAATTTTGATAAGTATTAATGTAAATATTTTTATGTACTATGCAGCAATGAGATGCTAGTGGCTAGAAATTACAGCAATATTGATCTAGCTAATAAAATTGAATGTATTAGTAAGGGACGATATTTATTATCTGCTTGAAAATCTACTATACATTATCTGCCCAAGGAAAATTTCCTCCATCAAAGACTGAGATGACATTCTTCCTGCAAATGGTGTAAAGCTCCTCTCATGTAAAAATCAGTCACAGGCTATCTTGTTTTTGCTGCCTGAAGCTTTTCCATTGATACAGCTTTGCAAGGGGAAACAAGTTTTATAAAGGGACTCACTTCTATATTATGTTCTCTTCTCCTAGTGTAATCTGCACATAAAAAGATACTCCAGAAAGAACAGTCAGTACAGTGGGCCTTCTCTAAAATGTCTTCTACATACATTAGGGGAATATGCATGCATATCTGCACAGATCCCTGTCTCACTATTTGCCTCAAGCAAAACCTGTGAACTCAGAATCGCTTTTGGGCACAGTGCAGTGAGAGGTCTTGCAAGATACAGGGTAGAAGCTTGTCATCTGGCCTTGTTAGATATAGGAGATATAAAACCACACACTGCAAACAGCTGACTGCTACATATTACAGGAAGAATGATTCATCTAGTTAAGGAGGAAAAATGGCTTAAAATAAGGATTTGTGTATGTTTTGACCAGGTTGTCCAAACTCAAATGCCTTCCAGAATTCTGACCTTCCCAGAATTCATCCTTTCGGAAACAAATCGCATACAAGAATTTTAGTATTTCAAGCAACTGGAACAAACTCTATTCATTCACAGAGACTGGTGAACTTCTCATCATTTGCTGTGCTTATGCTAAATAGAATACAAGCAGACACTATACCAAAGCATGCACTCCTTGCTAGCGAAGGAGATTGACCAAATCCATTGAAATGAGCATGTTCTTCCATCTCATAGTACCATAAATCTGTGGCCAAAAAAGCAGTCCTTAGACCAAAATGAATAATTAATATACAATATAAAACATGGAAGACCATTCAGTGAAACACTCTGACAGCTTCTCTGGTAAAGATAACTCCTTCAGTACATATTGCTATATTTAAAATACGTAAATAAAATACTATTTACTGGAATAGCTTATTAGTTTCTCTGTGCAGTTGTCTACTCTACCCCATCTGTTTATTAGTTTCTATTTATTGTGGCCAGTGCATCAAGACAGAGAGTGCTGAAGACATAACAGTGCTGACAAAAATCAGGTCTTATGTTACTTGTTTGTTTAGAAAATGGCTTTGTGGTAACTGTGACAAAATCTTGTTTTAATTTTGAAAGAGACAAATTATCTTTATGTGTTAAGTTCTCACAAATATAGGCCTGAAGGAAATAACACCACAGTTTTAATCTGAATCATGAGCCCTGCTATTCCTAGGAATTAGGACTGTTTGATAGAAAAAGTATCCTGCAAGCTTTGAGTATGTGAATGAGTAACTAATTTCAGTATCAATGTGAGTATGAAATAATTTCCTCATTAAATATCAAAGATAAAGTATGTTAAGGCTTTTCAGACAAATGTCTCAGATGATTATTTTCTAGCCTGTAAAGCCTTTTTCTGTTCTATTCAATAGAAATATTGTATGCCCTGTGTATCTCCTTGTGTTCTGATCCATAGGAATCTAGGAGGGCTATTATGCTTTCTGTTATATATTAATATATAATATCAATAATAATTTATTCAAGCCTTTAATTACTCTGAATCTTCTTGAGACATAATGGATACTACCACATGCAATTTTACATTGTCTGAAACAAGTGACTTTAAAAACTAAGTAATTAATTTCTCTGAAAGTATCTTTTAGCTCCACAAAAGTCCTTTCAGAACAGTAAGACTATTAGAAACATGCTCACCTGATACTATCACTCTTCAGCTAGGTTTTGAGCTTAGGAAGCAGATAGAAAGGTAAAATATAATATTGAAATATATATTATTTCTACATAAAATTCCCTCTTGTGTGGTTTCAAGCAGTACCAAAACCAGGTTGTGAGTGTCCACAGAAGTTCCTAAAAGAACCCACCTAATTGCCTTAGGAATCTGAAAAGAACAATAAAAAGGAGAAATGAGATAGTAGAATCATTGCAAAACCTGTTTCCTAGTGAAAGGTGTTTTTCAAAGATGTATGGCAGAGATAATCTCAGTATAAAATCCAGTGGTGAAAAGTGTCAGGAAAAGTAATGGAATTGCAACTCAAAGCATCGGAAATACATGTTAAGGTTGATTATTTCAACTAAAATTCTATTGTTCATTGTGGAGTATCTATAAATGCCAAAAGATTTGTACAAAGAGTCTTGATGGAAGATGGAGTAGGGAAGATACAGTCCTCAATCACTGAGTTATGTCATTCTTCAGCAGAGTTTTTAGACTGTGCATGCAATTAAGTAATGAGTGCATATTTCTTCTCAAAGTTTAGAATTTATTCATGCTTTTACATAAAACACCATTTTGGAAGATCTGATGCTGTGAGGAAAAGTAAGAGCACATCTGTATGCTTTACTTGTCCCTCTGTAGAATATTATTTTGCAAAATCTGTCCACTTTGCTACCAAAATATCTATCTTGATCAATTTTCTGGAAAAAATATTTTTACAGAAGTTTTTTGCAGCAGAAGGAGGAGTGTGGTTCATATCTTTTCAGAGACAAAACAGGTGTGTTGAAATATTAAAATAATAAGTATAGTAAGATCCTACTAAAGGAATTTCCTAGGTGGTCTACATGGGCTAAAAAGAGTGATCAGATGTGCCAAGGCTGAAAGGCATCATGGAAAAGCAAAAGGCAAAATCATGAGAATTAAATGCTTGATGGTGATTTTTCTCTCTTCTTTAAACATCATAGGTATTTATGATGCTTCATTAAAAAAGTAAATGAAATACCTGGCTAGAAAACCACCATTTTGCTACAGCTACTTAAAAAACTCTTTTCTGCTTATAGTTTCCTAGGTTTTTTCTTCCTTTCACCTAAGAGAATCTTATTATACTGTTGGATTTTTTTCATCTACAAACTGGATTGTGAAGAATATGACATTTCAAAAGCATCTTGTGAAAAGTGATGTTCCACAATGCATGGTCAAGACCCTCATCACTATCTTAAAAGTAACAAGTCTCTATGTCATTCAGTGCATCCCTGTGCTGGTTTGAAAAGCAAACCGGTGAGAGACTCTGAGTCAGAAGTACAATTTAGTATGAACAACACAACAAAACAACACAAATGCAACAGTACAAAAAAAAAACCCCTGACAGAGTCAGAAAATAACCTGACAGAGTCAGAAAGTAACCTGACACCCTGTCAGTCAGGGTGTAGTAGTAGTCTGATTAAATGGTGGCTGCAGTCCTCCTGGAGTGATGGGTTTGTTGGAGCAGTGATCCCGCAGATCCGGTTCTCTCCCGAAGCTCCAGCAGCAGCTCTTGTCCTCTGGAAATCCAGCAGGCAAAGGGCTACCTGTGCTGGTCCAAACCCCAGCTTATATCCCTGTGAGCATGTTTGGCTCCTCACCCCTGGGCTGAGTCACCTCGCCATGGGACAAGGCGATGAGGATCACTGGGAGGATGTGTCATGCATGGGTCCTTGACAGCCTGTTAATCAGAGACAGCCCCTGAGGGAGCCATCACTGAGGGAGGGACAAGGTGATAACAATCACTGCTCCACCTGCTTTAACAGCTTGTGGAGATAATAATAGGATACATACCATGGATACCTCCCCACACTGCAACCCAAGACAATCCCCAAGTGAACTTAATATCTGAATTTTTCCTTTAGGAAAGAGGATCAGTCTTGAAATAATGTAAGTAATATCAAATAACATGATAAATAAGTAGCCCATTCTAAGCACTGGCAGGACTGATCTAGATTGGATGTGAGAAATGTTTTTTGCTGTAAGGGTGGTGAGACATTGGAACCGGTTGCCCAGGGATGTGGTAGCTGGCCTGACCCCGGCGGGGTGTTCAAGACAAGGCTGGATGAGGCCTTGAGCAACCTGATCTAGTGAGGAGGTGTCTCTGCCCATGGCAGGGAGAGTTGCAACTAGATGATCTGTAAGGTCCATTCCAACCCTTAAATATTATGATTCTATGATTCTATGATCTACTATTACAATATATTTATTGATCACAAACATGAACAATTGTAGTAAAAAAATTAAAAGAAGGGCTGGAAATTTAGCTTAATGCAATTGCCTCTTATGAGCTGGAATACTCTCACTTGAGGACCGCATGAAAAGCTGCATAGGATTGCAACTTTATATAGAAGTATAAATATTTTTAGGGAAGTCAGTGGAAATGGAACAAAATTGATGCTTCATCTTTGATATACTATAAAACATTTATAAATCCATGAATGTATATTTAGTGTTTTAATATACAAGTTTATGTGTTTTTATATACATGCTTATATGCATTTAGTTCATATTTTATCCAAAAGTCAGATACTATTTTATAAACCCAGTTTAAAGGCATTATTTCTCCAGCTAATTAAATATTATACATGAATCATAATTTGCACATAAATCAGTATTAAGTGTAAACTGAATTAAAGATCACGTGTTACGTGGTTTATCTTTCCTACTACATGTGTATCTTTAACCTTTAACTTCCATTCTAATTGCAGTATCTGGGCTCCTCAGTTTAAAAATTTATCCTTCACCAATTTCCTTGTATACTTGAAAATAATTACTTCTGTTTTATTGAACATGTCACTGCAGAAACTCTACAAGGAAAATTAAATTTAAATTATAATTTCAAGGAGAAAAATTTCAATATGTTTCAGCTCAAGTCATAAATATGGCATAGCTTGATGCACTTCTCGTTACATTGAGAGTTCACCATGGACTCACTTATATGTTAAATAACTATCTACAGCTACGTCCTACGGCCTATATTGTCTCAATGCCAGAAAGGTCACAAAGATCAAACAACCATGTAATTTCCTCTCCACTCTTTACTGATGAAGAACAACATTGCTTCATCCTCTACACTATATTTGTTTCCTACTTATCACATTTTTTGATAACTCTTCACAGAGAGAATTCCTTTAGTCCACCCTTGTTAATTTATTTTTGGAAATACATTACTTTAAGATTAACATGAAATGGTTGCCCAAATGAGAACTAGATAGAAATACAAATGCCACCACAAGAATACCTATCATAGAATCATATAATGTTTATGGTTGAAAGGGACTTTAAAGATCATCTAGTTCCAAAAAAAATAATCTAAAATTGGGAAGTCTGTTGCCTCATATTGATGGTTTCTACCTGGCACCTGTGGATCAATGGACTAATCTAAGCAACATAATACATTTTAAACATGCAAATATGTTGTATACTCTGAAAAAATCGTAACTTTTAGAAGATGTCAACAATTTCCATAATTTTGATCAGAACATTAATACTTGACATTTTCCTGTTACATAAAGATGTAAGCTTCGCTTAATTTCTTTTCCCCTCTAGTTTTGTTTGCTTGTCAGTATTTGGATAGTCTAGTTTAGAAACATACAATAAACTAAAATAGATATTTTATAAAAAAATACTTTACTTGACGTTAATTCTAACATTAGGTCAGTATTTTGCACAGGTGTTCACACCCTACAAAAGCAGAATTTCTCTTATGAGAGGAACAATGCATTTTAAGCCTATATTTTGTTGAAGGTTTAGATGACTGAGTTAGTGCTCTGAAGATTTAAAGATGCTAAATCTAATACAATAGCTTAAAGTGAAAGGTGAAAAGTTACACAAAGCTTAAACAATAGAAAAGCAGCATTAAACCTTAGAAATAAACTACATTGAAATTAGTATTAATAGAAAACAATTAAAAATAATTTATATAAACATGTTTTTTATATTGCAGATTTTTAATTCAGAAACTGATTAAAAGATAGCTAATTTTTTCATATATATTAATTCTATCACTGCATCCAACAGCTTTCTTATCCTCATGGTACTGGCACAGAGGAAGCATTTTTGATAATTTTTCCCTTTTTTTTGATTCTTTTTCTGTAATATATACAGATCCATTAAATGTGCAAGTAATATTTGTAAACTTTAAAATCAATACTTAATCTTGGTCAGTTAAGGAATTTTTATAGAAGAGAGTACACTGAAAAAAGTTTTCCCACAAAAGCAGAACAGTCCATGGATAAAAGTGAACTTTTGCAATGTGGAAAACAACTCTTTTTCTTTCCATAACTTCATTTTTTTCATTCTAAGATCTAAAATGAAGCATTAAAATATATTTTGAAATACCAGTCAATATTTCTCATCCAGAAGAGAGTCAGTAATCAATGGAAAACTTAAAAGAAAAGCCTCAAGAGGATGTGAGAAGTTTTAATATCTCTTCACTCACCCAAATTTTGTGACGTTTGAATCAAATTTTCAGGGAATTGTGCTTATATTCTTTCTTTTATTTATGAGCTTCTTTTTTTTAAAAAATGATTTTCATCAGATTTTTCTTCTACTTTTGAGTTAATAATGTCTCCGTATAGCAGGAAAACTGTGAGAATTCATAATATTTGAAATTTTCCTTTATTTCTTTGAGTGAATGACAAAAGTGGAGAAAAATAAAGTTTAGTTGTCTGGCTTAGGCTAGATGGTTATGGCAGCCACCACAACACGGATGCATTGGGTTGTATCACACTGCAGTTGTATTTTGAACATTACAAAAATGCAGGCTGCAGAAATGCAGTCTACATGCAGTTACGACTGCATTTAACCATAGACAACAGAAAAATAATGCCAGGTTTGCAACAGGTCTTGTAAAGGAATCTAACTGACATAATTTTGCTAACTACTGCAGCTTGAGAAATATGAAAACTAACTAAAGTGAACTGTCATAAAATGGTAGGCATATCTGTGCTAATAATATAGATTTTAAGGTGTCCTCCATTTGAGACAAGATCAGAGTTCTCTTGCAGAACTGCAGCAGCACTCTGAACTGTCAGGCATTCTAATTGACTTCAGCAGACAACACAGCACACAATTTGATAGTTACATAATTAAAACCACATTGCTTCTGTTTTCCACCATCTTTTGTTTTCTCCTCATTAGTATCACCTCCATCTTCAATCTGATGGACGTAGTTTTAATCACAGGAGGACAGATCCACAACTGTACCAGATTTCTGCTTAGCACGGCTGAAGATAAGAAGTTTGGAAAAGTGGCTTTAATTTCTTTCAACTCCCTGCTACCCCACCCTGAGTGAGCTCAAGGTGTGAGCCATTAAATTAGTGTCAGAGCTCAGGATCTACAAGCTGGCCACAAATCTGAGTCCTGTGGTCTTTGCATGCTTCCAGGAAGGGATGCTCTGGTCATTCACTGGGCGATGACCCAGCACCCTCTGCAGTTTGATCTCAGCCCAATCATGTGCCATGAACTTGGGTGGAAACTGTTCACTAGGTTTGTTCACATTTGCGAGTCCCACTCACTCAACTTCTGTCCATCCCCTATATTCTTTTGTGAGCTGGACCACTTCTGCCAGTGTCAAAGAACAAGCTGAGGGACCAGTGCCTCACAAATGTTTTGTGAGGGATTTTCAACCACATTTTTGGTGTGGCTCTGTGGCTATGTTTCCCCTTTAAATGTGCAATGTACAGGAAAGCAGACACCCAAATACACCATTTGGGATGCATTTCAACCTCTGCTTGGCCTTTTGAATAGGTGCATCACCAGGCAGTCATGAGAGGTTCCAAGATTGTCCTTCGTCAGGTGGTACAGTGGGGTACCCTGTCTCCCCTCCCCCGTGTCAAAGACTGGCCTCTCACTCCCAGGGGACTTCCCACTCTCTTCCCCTGCTCCATGTCTTCTTCCTCAGTAGGTCTTTCCATACGTGTCCTCTATCTTTATAGTGAAAAGCCAATAATTTACCTGTGATCTGATTTTAACTTCAGGGTGCTCTGCATAACTGTTTGGTTCAGCTTTTTCCAAGGCAAGAAAGAAGACTTAGGAAGACTTATGAAAACCTTTTTGATTCTGGCTTTGAGCCTTTCCCTGGGTCATTTTCTGCAGCTGTATAATATGATTCAGGAACACTATTTTGAAAGCCATCACAATGAAAATAAGTTCCATAAAAATTAAAAATAATTGGATGTAAAAACCTAATGAGAGCAAAAAAAATGAAAATAGCAAGGTGGAGGAACTGCATAACTCTCTAAAAAAAAAGAAAAAGGAAAAGAATAAGGTCTCTATTCAGAGTGGATTTGTTTCTTTCTCTCTTTTTCTGTAAAGTTTTTCCAGACTCACCTCTTCGTGTAGCAATAGCTTCTGAATCAAACTGTCCTTAACCCAGAATATTGGTGCAATTTTGGGGGGGCAAATGATCAATTCAGTCAGTTCTAACTTGATGCAAGTAGCTTGAAAAGCCTAAAATTGGTTGGCCCATACTGTGAATGCAGTTACTGAAACAGGTTTTCCAAAGCAAAATGCCATGTATGTTTAAGAGCATAAAGAGTACACATCAGCCCATATGCTGCACAAAGATTGGAAATGTCTGGATTCCTCCTAAGGCAGTACCAATCACTGTAGCCTTTGAGTCTCTCCTTAACAACTGATGTTTTTTCATCCACTTCAAAGTTTTGGCATCCCTGCCTCTAGGCCGTTCAAGGAAACAAGTTGCAACTATAGTCCTGTGAAGGCAGCCACACAATAACACTCCATGGGATGAGCAATAAAATGGATAGGAGTGACATCTGAATTGGTCCATTATACCTCAGTGAATTAAGCTATACTTAAGTTACTGTTCAATTTCTAGTCCACCAGTGGGCTAGTGTGCTCCTCTTGGAATTATCTACAACTCAATATTAAGCAAACTCAAATAGATGGAATATATAATAAGGGTAAATATTGCAAATATTTTAACTCTATTGCAACATGTATATTTACACTGAACTGTGGTATCTGCTTGCTAGTTTCCTGTGTTGTCTCAGATCTATGACTTTTAGATAACTTATCTAGGATAGCTTATACATCTTCTGGGTTAACTTTAAAAAAATTACAGTGCAACAGTTAATTTCCAGACAGCTAGTTCACTGAACATATGGCTCTTTGAATAGCTTCATCTGATAGATTAGCAAATTTGTAGTTTGGAAGATTATGGAATAAACTCTAATCCAGCAAGGATAATGAAAAATTTTAAGAGTACTTAATTGTTTATCTGCACAAAGAGAGTCTTATTTTGGTATGAATTGCTTGTATGATATATCTTAAGCCCTCTCAGAAAACATTAATTAAAATCTTTAAGAGCAAATTTTCTGTGAAAAATGAGAGTATAAACATTGGTTTACAATCATAACTGTATTTGTTAAATTCTTAACTGAGAGAGCTCTTTTGTGCAGACAGACTTTTGTAAAAAAAAGTCGAATTTAAAAGTTCTGTCTTATAAAATATAAGCCTCTTTCTTTATGACTTTTCTTGCCTTTCAAAGACAGCATATTACAGCAATTTGTTCTTCCAGGTCTTCTGTCTCATATACATTTTCAACATGCGTTGACTGCTCATGCCTTTAGCAAACTGAGCAATAAAATGAAGCAGCCAGAATTAAAATCTTTCAGTGACTTTCTAAAAACAAAGGTCAAAAAGCTAACAATTATTAACAAAAACAATTAGCAGAGTCCCTGTGTCAAGAGTCTTGTGTCTTAGACTGAAATACAAAAGTAAAAAACAGATTTTATGTGGTGGCTACACAATGGCTTTTGTGGAGTAAAATTATTAAAATGGAAATTACATCTACCTAGGTTCTTTTCACATGATATCTGGACCTGAAATGAGGATTTTTCTCTAGGATGTGCACAAAATCTCTTAAAAGATATATGTAGAGTCCTGGTGATGCAAATGTATTCTATATGTGTTCATGTGTCTTCACTGGGAATTATTCACAGCATAATTCACAATGCCATCAACTCCAAAACTGACAGTTCTCATTCATCATGTAAATTCAGATAGTGGTTCTAAATGGGGATGAATGGGACATACCCATAGCCAGCAAATATCATACCATCAACTAGACTCTTTTCTGCTTTAAGGGAAATGCACAAGTTCTATTGTGAGCAGTTCACTTTTCAGCAGATGGCACTATATAGTACATCCTACTGTGCTTTGCAGTTTGCTTAAAATACCCTTTTGCCAACTTGACTTGGAAAAGATGTTAAGTGTGACACAGAAAATCTTTTGATGATCTGTAAAAGCAGGGAAAATTCTGACCATGCTGAGGAAGAATAGCATGATGTTCCATGTCATCAGAGGCAGGAAATTCCAATCCAAGAGAAGTATTTATTCTGCCATAAAAATATACAGAAACTCATACTGTTTGGGTAGACCTGGACACAAGTAGGCAATAATAATTTTTTTAATTCCCCACTGTCCCAGTCTGGTACGACTAGGAGTGTTAAGTCAATTCCTCCAGTGTAAATTAAGGCACAGCAAGGTCAAAATGTCGTTAGGAAGTGAGATTTAATTGCTGGTCACACAAGGGTGAGAGAAGAGGCTATAGAAAAGTTAGAAACAGGAAAGGGGGATGTATGCAAGATTTGAGATGCCAAAGCAGGGATAGTCACCACCAAGGATCCAGTGGCATTCTGATGATCCAGAGTCATGCAGAAATGGGGATGGTCACCACCATAGGTCCAGCAGCATTCTGACAATCCATAGTCATCTTTTCTTTGGTAGTGGGTGCACACTTACTCTGGACGCTAGTCCTTTTTTATAGGGCTCTGCCAGAGTGCTGAGTGGTCAGCTCCCCTTGAGTTGCAGGGGTGGGCTTGTAGCAATTCCCAGAGAAGGCATCTCCTGAGTGTCCTGAGATTTGAATGCAGCCAGAGATTTATAGTGCCTTGTTACCTTGCAGCTGAAGAGGATGTCAGTCATTATCTCAGCAGCTAGAAAATTTTGGTTGTTACCTCAGAAGCTGGAGGGGATGTAGGTCACTATATTGACAGTCACTTTAGGTGGCAGATAATGGTGCCTAATTATCTCAGCAGCTGGAGGGGATGTTGGTCATTATCTGGCAGATTGAGGCATTCTGTAGCTCAGCCTGCTTTGATGTAATCAACCAGGCCTTTGCCACACAACAAGCAGTCAAAACCAGGCAAGGTCCCTTACACCCACACCCTTTTTGCCTTCTAAAGAGATATTGCCACTTAAAACCAGTGATGGGTATTGGAGGCTGGGATTTTGGAGTCTGGAAACCTAGAAGACAATTGTAGTTTGTCAAAGTGAATTTCCCAGGCAAAATTGAAATCTTGGTTTGTGCTGCAGTTGAGTTCTTGATCTCACATACTGGTAGTTAAATAGTCAGTGGAAAACTTTCCCAGCATGTATAGTTACTCAGAATAGCAGCTTTGTAATAAAGGAGGTTAATTCCAGTAAGGGGATTTTGGATGACATTCAGTGTGAGGAACTTGGCACAAGTTGGTAGAAAAGCTCTAATTTATTCAAACACTCTTTGGGGCCATGAAGCAACTTCCATTCAAGAGGGAAATGCCAGGAAAGAAACAATACATCTGAGTCTCTCCCTATTTTCTTCTTCCTTGAGCATCTAGAAGGCATGTGGATGACTTGAAGGTTCTCAGATGTTTTTAAAGTCATTACACCAAGCTTTGCACTTTGTAGCTACAGCTAACTGCTAACCTAGATATGAAAAAACTAAACCTCGGGGAGTGAGGTGGTGTTTGGAACTGGAATGATAAAAGTATTCAGAATTCTAGTTGCAAGTAAAAGATTATCAAAAAAGTTTTCATAACTGCCATCCACTGAAATAACACCAAATTTATCTGTTTTTCTCTCTCTGTTGTTGCCTCACTCATTTACCGTTGAGAAATTGGTGTTAATAAAACACATTTATCACAGATTTTGACATTCCTCAACTCCATAGACCCCTTGACTGTATAGCTGCAGCCCTTCCCATCCCCTTCTCCCTGTCTGAATGTATAGAAGTGGATTTCAGATTCTGTACAAATAATGTTCAGAGCTCTCATCTAATCTGCAGGTTTGTACACTTCACAACAGCTTAGGGTCTGGCCTCTACTTTTGTGCAGTCTTTTTTTTTTCAGTGATTTCTGCCATTATGAAAGCATGAAAAACTATATATATGTTTTACATATGTCTGTCTCTCTCTCC
>NW_008680544.1:0-3210 GCF_000695815.1 Acanthisitta chloris
CCGCCCCAGCCCGGGGCGAAGTCCTGCCGCGACTCCGGGAAAAATCGACGGGATGAACATCGCGGGTGTTCCAGCCCCCGCGGGGTTTCGCCCCGCGCTGGAACTCCCCTAGGAGTCCTCTCCCTTGAAAGTCCCGCCGCGATATCCGCAGGGATGTGCTGCGAGCCGTGCCGGGCGCTCACCTGGGTCAGGGATACACTGTGTGTGTACGTGTGTAACACGGGAATATCGGTCTTTGAATGGCAGCTCAGCACTGTGAATTAATGCCATGCACATCCTGCTTCTTGGCGCTGCCAGTTCCAGGAGGGGATGGAACTTTTCCTTCCCCCGGAGATGCAGATGTCTGTGATGTGTATATGCTCTCTAGTGTTGATGGTAGTTCTGTCGCGTCTGCTTCTGTTTGCTCCCTTGTCTGTCACGTTCCTCGCAGATGCAGATACTAATGTGTGTGGAGTTATTCTTTGAGGGTTTGGAGTTGTTTGTTTTACCAGCTGTAGTAGTAGATCAGCTTTGATGAAAACGCTACAATTGGCATTTGTTCTCCAAGTGTCAACCACTGCGCAGAATTCATGTATCATGTGAATGGTTTCATTCTCAACTCTTCATAGATCACAGAATGGTTTGAGCTGGAAGTGACTTTAAAGCTCATCTCATTCCAACCCCCTGCCACGGGCAGGGACACCTTCCACTAGACCAGGGTGCTCAAGGTTGACTCCACTAGACCAGGTTTTCTTTAACCATTTATCTGCAGGCTCAGACCACTCCTTGTGTGTTTTGGAGGAGACATCACTTCATTAACCTCCATAGAACTAAGATTATAACAGTGATAATCCCTGCCTTAGAGTTTTTCACAGGATATTCAGAGTTGGAGGTGACCCACAAGGATCATCAAGCCCAACTCTTGACCCTGCACAGGACATCTCCAAGAATCACACCACGAGCCTGAGAGCATTGTCCAAACTCTTCCATTGTTTCTGAAATAGTTTCTTGCTAGTTTTCTGACTCCCTCCCAAAAAGAAAACCTCCCAAAGCTACAGGATATTAGAAATGCTTCCTCTACATAACTAGACCTCTCAGCTGGTATTTCATTTGGAAGTTCGGAGACCTGCAGAGAGACTTCAAAGCATAGAGTCATCCAGGGCTGTTACTTGTTGCGGAGGAGTAACAAGATCTCTGAACATCTTGTCACAGCAAGGGAACAATGTTTCTGGTGTACTTTATTTGCTACATGTGTTGCTTCACAGAGTCAGTTCTGTTGTTGCCTCTGGTAGGTTCGGGAATGGCAAAAGGAAGGCAGCAAGAGATACATGTGCACCGGCCGTCCAGGCTGGCTGACTGTGTCACTGCGGGTTGGGAAGTACAAGAAGATCCATAAGAACATCATGATCAACTTAATGGATGTTCTGGAAGTGGACAGTGAAAGACAGGTAACGAATTCCATCGCAAAGCTTCCACAGTAATGAAGTTCACAGCTTTCTTTGCAATATTTGTAGCTCAAGAGGTTAGGTCCCATAAAGAGCAGAAGATTTCTGTAGCAGTAGACCCACCAAATTTCACACTTTACAATGTGTGCTTGAATCATTCTATCAAAAACCCCAGCATATGGGATTGCTTAGCTTTTATGTGCTGCAGTCTAAAAGACCAGATTGATTTATGGTTTTGGGGACTGAGCAACAGGATGTTGAGGCAGAGGAGGAATCACTAAACAGTTTCAACTATTTTTAGTAGTGCTCTTAGGAAAGTGAGTCTCTGAGTGCTGATAACAGATGGAAGTGTATCCAGTTAGCTATATTTTGTCATTGCTAATGCTGAACACTTAATTTATATTTGGTGGGGGGAATGGGTCTCTTTTTTCTTTTCTTTGTAGATTGTTCGTGTTGAACCTTTGGTGACCATGGGCCAGTTGACTGCACACCTGAACCCCATGGGCTGGACTATTCCTGTGGTACCAGAGCTTGATGATCTCACAATAGGTAAGGGTCGTTGTGATGACAAGAGTCTCACTGATTTGGCTTCATTTTCCTTACTTTTTTTTAATGCAGTAACATGTTGCATTATTTCAAAGGTTCTAGAAATACTCTGTTGAACCTTATGTTCTTTGTGGTATTTATGTTCTAACCAGTTCCTTTTTCCTTTAAATAGTCTTAAAAGTCATGCCCAGAGCTTGAAAGTGACATTTTGCTCTCATAATCCACCCTGTTTCACTTGATTTGTTATGTGCTCTCTTGCTAAGGTGGTGTGATCATGGGAACTGGCATTGAGTCTTCATCCCACATCTATGGACTTTTTCAACACACCTGTGTGGCCTATGAACTTGTTCTTGCTGATGGAAGCCTTGTGAGATGCTCACCAGTAAGGCTAAACATTTTTTTGCTATCATTTACAATGTCATTGGCAGTTATCAGTGTGGATATATGATTTTTATGACATACTTTTTGCAGACTGAAAACTCAGACCTATTTTATGCAGTGCCTTGGTCTTGTGGTACTCTGGGTTTCCTGGTTGCAGCAGAAATAAAGATGGTTCCTGCAAGGAAATATGTCAAAATACATTACCAGCCTGTGAGAGGACTGCAGAAGATTTGTGAGAAGTTCACTGAGGAGTCTAAGAAAAAGGAGAATAGTTTTGTGGAAGGACTTCTGTATTCTTTGGATGAAGCAGTCATCATGACAGGAGTCTTGACTGACGAAGCTGAGCAAAGCAAGGTAACTAAGGGGAAGTTACTCTCAAAGAGAAGATACTCCCAAAGTCTAACTGAAGCTGTACTATATGCCAGTATAAAACCAGAATCATTATAAGAGTGGAACAATGTGTTAACATGAGATTAAAAGTTAGATCTGCCCATAAGAATGTTTTGAATTACAGCTCTTTGCTACTACAACAGAGTCTGTTCTCTAAATCTCTTCTGTTGATCGGAAATGACCATTATTCTAGCAAATAATTCAGCCTGCATCGTCTTCATTGCTGAGGAGGATGAGAAGGATCTTTTCTCCTACACTGAACAATGCTGCTTTGAACTGCAATTATTCAGAGTAACTCTCTTTCCAGCGAGCTTTTAATTCTGTTAACATTGATAAAACACATCAGGGACATGTGCAGGAAGGACACACTGACTGTTGATGCAACTCTGCACCTGCATGGTTCTCCTCTGCCACATGAGATCTGGGTTAATGGTGGGTTTAGAGACTGGTATGTTAGAACTCCAGTTCT
>NW_008680544.1:3225-7890 GCF_000695815.1 Acanthisitta chloris
AGGCAAACCTCAGCAGGCCTTTCTGAGATTAAACCTTAATGCAGGAAGGGTAAGAAGGAGCCATGCAGGTGGAGAGTGAAGACTCCCTAGGTCTCTTGTGACAGTCTCATCCACACTGTCACAGAGGGTATTGCATAGATTCCTCACAGTACAGGAATTTGGGGACATACTCAGTGTTGTCTAGCAAGGTTTAACTTATCTAATGATGCATGTTCTCTTGTAGATAAACAAAATTGGCAACTACTACAAGCCATGGTTCTTCAAGCATGTGGAGACATATCTGAAAGCTGACAAGACTGGAATAGAATACATTCCTTCCAGACATTACTACCACAGGCACACACGCAGTATCTTCTGGGAGCTCCAAGTAAGACCAGTTCCAAAATTAAACTAACATCTGTAGGAAGGGGCTCTGCACTTTCTTCCCAGTGTAGGTACAATGTGCCTTCTTCCCCTTGGCAACAACTTCTGTGTTTCATGGCAGAAAAAAACAGTGACGTTCATGGCAAATATACAAGTCCTGCATTTGGGCAAAGCAAATCCAAAGGCACTTCTTTATCTGTAAGATGTTGTATCATAAACTGCTAATTTCTGCTTTAGTGCTTTTCTGAACTTAGACCTCAAGTACATGTTCCAGCATTAAACTTACACACCTACTGAGTGATTTTCAAATTCAGATGGTGAAATAAACATGAATGTGAAATCATGGCTGAAAAACTGCCAAGGCTAAACTCAGAGTAGTAATTACGTATTCAGGCTATTACTCTCAACTTCATAAATGTGTTTATTGTGGTGTGCAGTTATGCAAAACTTTATTTGACATTCCGAAATATTCCTGTTGCTACATCTTGAATCTCTAGAGTAAGATACCAGATCTTCTCAGCTCCCAGGGAAATTTAATGCGAGTTGGCTGTGCAAGCAGTAATCAAAATTTTACAGCTTTAAAATGCTTTTATGAACTTTTATGTGTATATTCTTGCAAGAGTTTTGTAAGTGTAGCTTCTTGTGCATTCCTCCCTTAGCTGTTGTAAGATAGTAGCCTGTTGTTGTCTGAACTTCATTCTCTCATGACATTTGGGGCTGAGTATGTTATGATTCATATGACTGAATATCAGAGGTAACTGAAGGAGGCTTAGGGCAGGGCTTAGGAACCAAGTTCAGTCCAGGCCCCTCTTACTTCCTCATCTAGGTGTTAAAGTAGTTTAGCAAGAGTATCAGCAGTTAAATTTATTGAAAATGTGGCTTAATGTTGCTCTGAGGCTTCTGTAGTCCTGCCCTTTGGTTCACTGACATGTTCTTCAGTCACACCTTTTTTCTTTCCCTTTTAAAGGACATCATTCCCTTTGGCAATAACCCTGTCTTCCGTTACCTCTTTGGCTGGATGGTTCCTCCCAAAATCTCTTTACTAAAACTCACACAAGGAGAAGCGATTCGAAAGCTGTACGAGCAGCACCACGTTGTGCAGGACATGTTGGTGCCAATGAAGAGCCTTGAAAAATCCATCCAGACCTTCCATGTTGACCTCAATGTAAGAACATGTGTTTTTAGAATGCAGAAAATCTTGGACTGTTAATGATAAGAACTGTGACTGTTGATGTCAAGACATAATCTTCTGCTTGTGTTAAAGGTTGTTATTGTGTCCTGAGGAGTCCTGTGCTTTGTGAGCCCATGAAGCAAGGCTGCAGCAGAAATTAACACAGCCAGCTTTGATCACTTAGTAAAAGCCAAACTGATTTTTCTTTCACCTAAAATGACTCTTGGTCTCCCTAAACACCAACTGTGGGGATTCATTTCCCTCTCTTGCCTTTATTTCTGAATTTATTTCAGTTAGTATAAGAAGTACAAATTTCAATTGTGGACTGACCTGGAAAAGAAAACTCTTCATTCTCTTTTTACTCCAAATGTTTTTTCATTTGTTGCTTTGGGATCAGGGATGGGTTGTTTGGTTGGTTTTCTTCTTTTCATTTCAAATATTATGAGAGAGGGGATGTAAGTCTAGAAGGACACTCTCAGTCTGTTTGTATTTGTGTTATGGCTCCTAGAAAGTGCAGCTAAGCACCACACCAGGACAACTGGAAAGGAAGAATTGAAGAGTTTCCATCCCAGATGGGGAAGAAGTCTTTCTAACTCTTCATTTTGTCACATTTATTACAGAGCTTAAAGGACTGTTGTGTCAAAAATAAGTGATGAAGTGTTTTCCTACCTCTGCAGGTGTACCCTATTTGGTTATGTCCTTTCATATTGCCCAATAATCCTGGTATGGTCCATCCCAAAGGAGATGAAGCAGAACTCTACGTGGACATAGGAGCTTATGGAGAGCCCAAAAGGAAACAATTTGAAGCCAGGGCTTCCATGAGGCAAATGGAAAAGTTTGTAAGAAGTGTGCATGGGTAAGGATCTCACTCCTCAGATGCCTGAGGTGGTTTAATCACCTGTATGGTTTCATCACAGTTATTTAATCACACAGCACTTTAATTTTGCAGTAGTTTTGCAACCACCATAACAAAAAACTATTTAAATTTCTAGTTTTGGTGTTATGAGTTTTAAATATTATTTCAACTTATTATTTGATTGCAAAACCAACCAAAGAGCCACCACTGGCTGAAGTTCTTGCAGTGTATCTGGGAGCTGGGTGGCTTTGGGTCACCTTTCAGTTCCAGGCTGCTCAGGGTCTGCTGCAACAAAATACATCCATGGAATACATCCTTCAGGAATCCCACAAGCTGATAAAAGTTTGGACAGCTTCCCTGCTTGCCCTTGGGACTGTTCTCCCTGCAGCATCACACTGTGCCTCTGCCCTGTCCTTGTGCTGGGGTGTCCTTGTGCAGGGAGCTCAGCCCTGGCTCTCCCTGCTGTCCCTGTGTGGTGCTGGGAGTCTTTCCTCTCTCAAAACTAGTACTCCAGAGCTTTCTTTTCCCTGCCCAGATTCTTATTACACAGGACCACAGTAGGCGTGAGGCATGTGCCCACCATCTGTCAGGGACTCATGCCAGCCTAATGTGCTGTAGTAGTGTCAGTGGAGAAGCAGTTCCAGGCTGGTTTCTCAGGAACAAAAAGCAATACACAGTATTTTTACACCATCACTATAATTTATCCACATTTCTATTCTGACCTACTTCTCAGTCTAACAGTGATCATGTCCCATGTGGCTGAGCAGCAATGGTGAGGCTGCTTTGAGATGATTTGGGGAGTGTAAATGACTTTGAGCTGCAGAAAGAGATCTGCCAGAGAACAAAGCAACCCAAAGTTAATTTGAAGCTTTTGTTAATTAACTTGGAATTAAGCTTTTAGTTTAAAGCTCTTTACTAACAAAGTTTTGTCTGTTTTCTACCTGTCACTGGGAAATGAACAATGGATAAATGCATGGTCTTAAAATTTTGTAATCACACACAATAGAGCTTTTATGTATGTCTGTGTTTTGCTGCTGCACTCTGGTGCTAGCTGCAGTTTAGAGAGCACAGGATGGAAGTGAGGAACTGAGTCCACAGCTAAAGAAGGATTTAATTTGTTTTGTTAAATGGACCTTTGTCACTCTGTGCTTTGTTTAAACTATGAATGTATCTTCTCAGCCTGCTTTCCTCTCAGCCTCAGCCAGGTTGTTCTGCTCTCAATAGCCTTCCTAGTTTTATTCTCAATATTCAGTCCAAAGAAGCTAAAGAGTCAAAGGATGTATTGCTACATCTGTCTTGAATGGATTTTGTAACACAGGCTAACATGAGATGCCATGACTGTACCTCCACATAAGAAAACATGCAGGAAAAATACTTCCTTTTTCTTTGAGGCTGAAATCAAAATGTTTTGAATGGAAGAAAAAGAAAATTAAGCTTTCAAGAGCAGTTAGAAAAGTATTTGTCAGGGAGAATTCAGGTTGTGTGTGGTTTTCAGTACAAGGGGCTGAACTCTAGGTTTGGGGGAACTCTTGAAGCTCTCTCTAGACTTCTGTCTCTGTGAACACAAGTTGATAGAATACAAGTTGCCAGAGGATTTGGCAGCACATGGTTAGGATGGCTAAACATGAGCCACTGTTTTACACACATTTTAGTCCTTCTCATTTTCTCTTTGCAGTAGCAAAGCTAATGAAAATATCAATACATTGGTGGCTATAAAGAAGTGTTCTGTACTGTATTTTACAAGCAACAACTACTTTAATTGCTTTCTTTTCCCATCTTACCCTTCACCAAAATGGCTGTAGCAGTATCTTGCTTTCAGTCTTTTTTTTTTCACTCTTACATGTCAATTCCTCTTGGAAAAGAGATCATGGTAGTGGTAAAGCCACAAAATATATTTGGCTGAGAGTCCTGATGTAATCCATGTGAGCAATTATAATTGCTTGGTTTGAAAAGCATCTTTGATGGGGGTTTTTTTTTGCGGAATATTTGCTCTTCATAGCTTGCCTTGAATTTTTCTTTCATATTCGATTTCAAATCTTGTGGCACAAGTAACATTATCTTGAATTTCTGTCTGTTTTTCCCCCTCCTCCCCAGTTTCCAGATGCTGTATGCAGATTGCTATATGACCCGTGAGGAGTTCTGGGACATGTTTGATGGCTCGTTGTACCACAAGCTGAGGGAGGAGATGAATTGCAAGGATGCCTTTCCAGAAGTGTATGACAAAATCTGCAAAGATGCAAGGCACTGAGCTAGGCTGATCTAACCAAGCAATCAG
>NW_008680544.1:7922-17450 GCF_000695815.1 Acanthisitta chloris
AAGAAAAAAGCTTTATTGCTCTCCAAATAAGCTCATTCTTGTTGTTGTTTAAAGGTATGAATTCCTGCTTTATACATTTATGTTTAGTATGTTTTAAAACCAATTTTCCAAACTCAGAGTGATTGTTTTTATGAAATCTGAAGTGCTAGCCTTTGTATCTAATGTAGTGACATAGGTGAATTCACCTATTTCCAAGTGGAAGAAAAATACTGGGAGTGGATGAAGATACTGGAGTTACACCAGCTGTGTACCATAGCTCTATTTAACATGACTTTTGAAAATGGGAGGGAGGGCTCAGAAATAGGTGCCAAAGCTGAAAGCATTGTCTGATTCATCACATTGTAACAAACATTTGCCCCCAGTCAGTGTCCTGCAGAGCAGCTCTGCAGTGGTGCCACCACCCTCCAGCTGCACAGCACTGTGTGGTGGGGCTGCACTGCCTGGGCTGTCCTGCTTGGCAGCTGAACTCCCTAACAGTGGCTTCTGTTCCA
Source organism: Acanthisitta chloris (assembly GCF_000695815.1). NCBI lineage: Eukaryota > Metazoa > Chordata > Aves > Passeriformes > Acanthisittidae > Acanthisitta > Acanthisitta chloris. Next base: position 8,414 of record NW_008680544.1, read on the forward strand.
AAACTGAGCACTGAGGTGTGAGAAGATGCTTTTTACTTGTGCCTATCAGATTTGTACTGATTTTGATTATGAAGTGTGAATGGGTGTAGGTTTTAGGGTATTTTGTAACTGGCCAACAGTGCATTGGTTTTTTTTTGCCCCATAGTATCAATGTTCTGGCTTTGTAGACCACAGGAAAAATTGCTGCTATTTTATATAGCCAAATTTTGATTTCTTTGTGGGTCAGTTTGTTTGGATTTCTTTTGGGGTTTGAGGGGTCTTTGGGGGGGTTTTGGTTGTGACTTAATTTTAGTGCCTTATAAGTACTCAGTTGGAGGAAGATGTGGGTTTCTCCAGGCTATTCTGTCCTGGCCAGTAGGAGAAGGAAGTCAAGGCTGTGTTTATTTGAGGTTGGTTAGAGCAAGTGGCTGTGGATAAGAACTCTCAATGTGAATCTTGATACACAGAGGCTTTGGTTCTGACTGGAGTGGCAGTTTTGCTTTTAATTTTAGCTGGGTTAGGTTGATAGGCTTTGTAAAAGGACTGTTTCGGTCACCTGGAGAGGAAATCAACAGCAAGTACTGTTAGTTCCCTCTTCTGCTGCTCACAGGTGAAAATGGCACAGTCATGGACTTGATACAGTTGAGTGTAGAAGTGTGGAAACGTTTTGACCCTGTAGCCAGAAACAGGGCTCCAAACCAAGCCTGTGTCTCGTCCAAGCAGTACTTAAAATTGTTACTTGAAACCTTACTGAGCTTGAGGAAAAAGAAAGTCATTTTCTTGAGGCTTGTGTAGGGAGTAACAGGGAGAAATTCTTGAACAGTTACCAGTGGGAGGCATAATTTTTATATGCTTGCTAAACCAATGATTTTATTTATTGATAGACGGATGTTTGTGGTCCAGATGAAACCAATGATAAAGCAGTAGCAAGAATAAGCTTGGGCTGTAACTCAGTGATGCACATTGTGTGCAAGTGAAGTACCCCTAAAATTCTGCACAGGGGACTGGTAGCAGGGGCAGAGTTCCATGGGGAGACACAGCCAGTGCAGTGTCTGCAGTGCTGCTCGAGCCTTGGAGCTGTGTCAGTGATCCAGGAGTGTCTGCCACACCGTTCCTGGCTGCACCAGGGGTACAGGAAGGCAAGTGTTGATTCTCAGGGTGTGACCTGCCTTCCTGCCCCTGTGAGGGAAGTGGCACAAGAGCCATTTCCCTGTCCCTGGGGCAAAGCCACAATTTAGCCCAGTGCTTGTAAGGTAGTGTGCACAGAGCAAGAATGGTTTGGTTAGCTTTGAAAGGGCAATGTTAAAACAGCTAGAGGATATGCAAATTCTTAGTGTTTCACTTATGTACTGATGATCTTTAGGTATGCACTGTGTTTTGTTTTTTCACTTTGATTTATTGGCAAACTTTGTATGTTGTGATTGAGTACTGCAGCTGTATCAGTCACACATAATTGCTGTTACTCTTGGTTTTTGGTTGTACAGGCTGCTGAAAATAAAGCTCTGGCCAACATACTGTTCAAAGTGATGTATTTTAATGAGTGATTACTTGCTTTTCAACAGCTGTTTATCATTTCCCTGGTGCTTATTGTATGGTCACACACAGTGATTACTGGGAAAAGCTGCTGTCTGGGTAAGAGACCTGAGGCACTGTCAGGTGGGTGGGAGATGAGGACCCTGGTGCTGCAAACAGCCTCGAAGGAATGTCTTTGAAGTCTGTGAACCTTCACTTATCTCTGCCCTAAGACACACCTGCAATAAAAGAAACACCTCATAGCTGAGCCTTTAACCCTTCAGCTATGCCCCACTAGCTCCACACAGCCTCATGATGCCAGTTATCCTGATTTCCCCCCCTTCTCCTTGTCTCATTCTTTCCCTGTGATGTTTTGTCCAACAAGGACAAACCCCTATTTTGGATTTAAGTGCTACCCATTGACACGGGTAGTTGCTTTATTCTTCTCAGTTCACACTAGCAAATCTAATCCCTGGTTTGAAAGAGCTGGCACAGAAGTGAGAATTGAAGACTGATTGATTGCACTCTTCAGCCTGAGGAGTTTCACACCCACCACTTGATAAATGCCTTCACAGTAGCTCTCTAGTGGGAAGAGTTCCTGCCCCTCCCCTGGTCACAGCTGGTACATCTTCTTCCAGCACTCTCTTTCCAGAGTGAAGCTTCCAGGCTTCCTCCTGAAATCCAGGCTGCCACATGCCTTAGGCCTGCTGACCAGCAGTTCAGGTGCCACAGCCCTGCACTGCTTTAATCACATTCTGTGTTGGCCCTGCCTAACACTGCAATTCACAACCCTCATTTGCTGCCCCAGCAGCAATTCTGTACCTTCCCTCCACCCACATCACTGCTCAGGCATTTCCCTTCAGAGACCTCCTTCCTCCTTTGCTTGCCTCTGGAACAAGAGCCAGGATTTCCTTAAATCGCTGCATTTTTACCTGTGTTTCATTATCTCCCCCCACCAAATGATAATTGCAGATTAATTAGCATACTTAATCAGCCACAACTAACATGTAATTACACCTAGATATAATTATTCCAGTCTGGTATAAACACTCGTACAAGACTTGATAAAGCTTAACTCTAAGTGAACCAGAGTGTTCCCAGTGCATTTTTATGGCCAGCCTTTGCTAGCAGGACACAGCTCTCTGCTCATCTCACTTTCTCCATTGCCTCCAGGCTTTAATTTCCTGCTCTGCTTTGCTGCAGCAGCTCTTTTTCAAAACCAGCTCTTCATAGAGTGGTACTGGTGGACCTGGGGCTACTCAGGTGTGGTAACACCACCCCATAAGTGGTATGTGCAGCCCCTTTAAGCAGCATCATTTGAAGGAATTGTTTGACCCTGAGTGAGCTGTGTGTGCCAGTAGACTCTCCTTGGGAGAATGTGCAGGATATGACATCCTCTTCTCAAACATGTCACTTTCATAAGGTCCAAGGTAGAAATAATGAATTATTTGACAGAAAATTTGACTGATTATTGCCTACATAAGTGTGTTTTATTAGCACAGAATAAGACTATAATTGTTTCCCAACTCTGAACTTGCACACCAGCATGCTGTAAGTATTTTCATCTACCCTGTCTCATTCACCAGCATCTCTGCCATTTATTCACTGATTTGGGCTTTCCAGCACCATCTTATGTTTGGAAAACAGTGATTCCTTCAGAGATATCTGAACATTATGGAGCAGAAATCAAATCACTCCAGTTGTTTTTAGCAACAGCCTTGAGCCACTCACTGGGGAAAGTGGTCCCGATTCAGTGGGCTGAAATTATTGGCTGGATTAATCTCATTAGTCTTAATGAGTGTGGAGGTGAACAGAGCTCTTAAAAGCCTGGTTATTCCCTTAAAAGCACAGCTGTAATGTAAAAAGTGAGTGCTATTTGATCAGCGAGATGCATTTGAATTGCAGGTCATGCTCAGTGTTCAGATTGGATCTTTATTCCTGGTGGAAGTGTCGAAAGCTGATTTCATCATGCTATCTCCATCACAGGACAGGTAACTTCTGCCTGCCCCACTGAAAGCTGCTGAGGTACATTCAGCCAAGACAGATTTCTAACTACTCTCTGGAGATCCAGACAGCCCTTGCAGAGCTGTCAATTTACTAATCCTGGCCACAAGTAAAGGTGAGGTTGGAGAGCTGTCCCAAGGCCTCTCATTAGTGTAGTCCCCACCTGCTTCACAGGGTTTTCCCACTGGTGATTTCAAAACCCTCTGCAGTCAAAGTGAGCCTTCCTTCCTCAGATGGGGAAATCAAGACATAGCTTGAGAAGGTGGTTTTTGTTCAGGGCCATTGAGCAGTCCAGTACCAGCACTGGGAATGAGCCCAGGCAGCCTGATTATCCATCCACCTCTCAGTTTCTTCCCAGGCTGCCTCTTCTAACTTGGTGGAAACTACCTACCTACACCTCCACTCCAGGCAAATTCCATTTCACAAGGTACAACAACCACCTCAGCATCTCTGAATTGCCTCAAAACCATGTCCTTTAACCCTCCCACTATCCCTACATGGCAATGAAACAACAAGATCTCCTCAATTCCCTGGGAGGGGAGAGGCGTGTCAATGACAACCTCCCCGTCCAAGGAGGTTGGTACCTACCATTGTGGTAGGGCTGCCAAGTGTTTCTCAGTCCCAATCCAGGACTTTGACTACATGATTATCCCATCTGACACCAGTTGCAGTGACATTGCCTCCTGCCCTTTAAGTCATTGTGTTCAGATGACAGGGAATTGTCTGCTTCTTGGCCATATCCCAGGAAAGACAGAGTGCAATTCCAGTAGTCTCTCTCTTGCACTCCCTGATACTCCACCCTGCTCACCTCTTTCTGGAGCTCTGTCACTAAGGAGTTCCTCTACCTGGGCATAGCTCCCATAGGGGTGCTCAGTGCTGCCAGATGGTACTGGCACAGGAGCCAGGCACACCCTGCAGCTGGCTCTGGGGCAGGAGTGTGTTCCCACTGAACTCTGTCTAGGCAGCTGCCTCAGTCATGATGGGTGCAGAGCTCAGAGAGGCTGTGGCTTTCTGCCTGGTGGATACCTTTGCCCCCTGGTCGAGCTGGCAAGACTTCAACACCCTTCCCACACATCCTGTTATGCCACCTGCTGTGCCAGGCCTGGTTTTCCCACCCTTCTGATGGCACTCCCTAAGGGCTATAAATATAGGTGTGGGGGGCATGACTGCCCTTGCTCTTAGTGCTGCCCAAGTCACCTCAGTTATTGCTGCATGAACCGTGGGCTCCTGGCAGCTCTCAGCTCCCCCTGAGGTTTCTCCGGTTCAGGAAACCCCTCATGCACTGCACTGAAACATTCTACTGTTGATTGTGCCAGCACCAGACCTACTCACCTCAGTGACTGATACAACATGTGTCAGACACATCTTAACCAAACCAAGCCCATGCTGCAGGGGAGTGAAGGGAGGACACAGAGGTGCTAGCCCTGCCAGTCCCCTCCACAAGCAGTTCTGGCCACAGCAGGCCATAAAGAAGTTGATTATCTCCACAGGCTCAAGTATATTCACCAGTCACCTGCTACCACCTGCAGTGAAGGGCAGTCATGTCACAACCTCCCCACTCAAGTGTAATCTGAAAGTTCCCCACCAATTACCAAGATGTCTTCATCCTTGACCTCTTTCAACTTGCTTGTTCCTCACTCAGCTGAAAAAGGAGAGAAGTCATGTGGATTCCATCCCTAGCCAGGCTATTTCAGACTAAAGCTTTTCCTGTCTTCTTTGAGCCCTTTAGGCTTTGTTCTGGTTCTCCATGGGGAAGCTGCCAAGATGAATACAGCTCCAGGAACGGGTACTAAGGGAAAGGCTCCCAACTGCACTGGCTCTGCAATGTGCTGCTGATGCTGCTAGAGGAAAACTGGCTTTCAAGCAGCAGAATATGACTTTCTGGGTATTTCAGACTAAAGCTTTTCCTGTCTTCTTTGAGCCCTTTAGGCTTTGTTCTGGTTCTCCATGGGGAAGCTGCCAAGATGAATACAGCTCCAGGAACGGGTACTAAGGGAAAGGCTCCCAACTGCACTGGCTCTGCAATGTGCTGCTGATGCTGCTAGAGGAAAACTGGCTTTCAAGCAGCAGAATATGACTTTCTGGGAGAATACTAGATGCTCCTGGCACCTAAAAGGACTCAAACCCAGCTGCCCTTATCCATGAAGTGCATCTGCTTGCTTGCAGCTGATGCAGAGCGAAACTAACGGGAAAGGTTGTCCGAGCATCCCTTGAAAAGGGCAAATGCCTGAGGATGCAGGCAGAGGTAATGTGGTCACTGCTGAGCTCCTGCCAGCTCATCTGCCTGTGGGCAGCGTGTGCTCAGTGTGATGCTGTATGTGTGAGCAGCCCACATCCCACACTTCCATGCACTCCCAGCCTGAGCTGGGTGTCCTGGACCATCATGTGCAAAAGGTTTCTGTACAAGAAGCAGCTTCCCAGCAGGCACAGACAATCTGGGATTTGAGGAGAGCTACCATGGTAAGTCCAGTTCTCCCCACACATCCAGGCAAGCCCAGCTGGTGGTTTCACCTGCCTCCCATGTAACTAAGGGCACCTGCAGCTTCATGAGTTCCCAAGGGCTGCAGGAAGAGTGGCAGCCCTTGCCATGGCAACCGTCATTGTGTCATTCCCCAGGGAATGTCCCCTCCAGGTAGGACTGGCAGACAGCAGGGTCAAGGCAGGGATCCTGACGGTAATGTGGGCTCCTAGCTTGACTAAAGCAACATACTCAGGGTTTGATCCAACCATTTACCAGGCTTTCACAGGGACAAATTCTTAAGCTACTAAAATATACATACTTAAAGCATCAACCCAACCTGCCAATCCCACTTTGGGCACTATGAATGCTCTTGGTTCTTGTGTCCTTTGTGGTGCTGTATTTGCTGCATCTGTGGGTCTGGGCAAGGCAATCCACATCCATGACTTCCTCAGGGGAGGCTCACCAGCCCCCTAAACACCCGTGGCATTTCTGACAAGAGCAAACCAGGCCTAGGGAAGCTGATTCCCTGGTGCTGTGCTGCTGTTTAGTGCACCCACAGTAGTCCTAAACCTCGGATGATGATATGCATTACAGTATTTTATCAGTGTTGTTTATTTTCAGAAGAGTTGCCTGCTCAGGACAAGCTGTCTGAAAGCACCTGAGGGTTACCTGGGAGCACCTGCACTTTGGGTAGCTGCCAAGATGCAGGAGATGTGCAGTAATTTTACATCCCTCAGTAACTTCCCGAGGGGTGAATCTAAGAGCCTGTAACTACCACTTCACTGGGCATAAACTGTTCTGCAGTTGTGCAGTTACAGTAACATCACTGGAGGGAATGAAATTAGTGAGGCAGGTGTGTGAGGCAGCACCATGGGCTCGTGGACCCTACAGGCCACATAAGAGCACATCCAGGGTTGGGTGGGATGTGACCCCTCTCTGCACCAACCCCAAGCCCAAACTGCAAATCCTGTGCAGGATAGAGAGAAGTTCAGTCACTAAATCACTTGGCCTCTCATTTGCCCTGACTTCTCTTTCCTAGCCCTGACTTGTCGCTACCTGGGGATGTTACTGCAAAAGGAAAAACCATTTTCCATCACCCCAGTGGGAACCCAGGACTTTGTCTCTGCACAGGCTGATCCCTTGGTCACTTTGGCAAGGTGCTATCCCCATCACTGCTGTGCCAGGGACTGATTCAAAGCAGCGGCCATCACCTGCTTGGTCCTTCATTCATCCTCCCCCAATCCTCAGCATTTTTCCTCCCGGAAATCCCCAAGGCCAAAGAGAAGAGGCCCCAGACAGGAGCCGAGACCCTCAGTCCCACCATGTGCAGGGCACACACTTGGCCCGAATGGCATAAATCAGCCCTGACAAAGCAGCATGTGAACAGTTTGGTGAAAGGCTGCAGAGACAGCACTACCTTTATTAGATTCCCCCAGTACAGCTGGAAAAAATAAGAAGCACAGACAGGCTTTCAGGCACATAACCCCCGAGCTGTGCCCTGCATTCTGTCCTGTCTGCTGATTTAATAAGAGCTATCAGTTTTCCCCACAGACCACGTCTCCTGTACAGCCTTAAACCCTCCTGGTTAAAACGCTGCCCCAGCAAATCAATCCAAGATGGTTTTGTCCCTTTGATCAGCACAGCAGGCAATAAGTCACTGCTGGAAATGCGTTCTCTGGCTCCAACAGGCAATAGAAATGGAGACAACCTTCCCATTCTGAACTGCCTGGTGGAAATCTTACAATTCCTGGGCAAGCAGGAGATGGCCAAAGGGATATGCAGCGTGGCACTGGAGGTCCTGTGGGACCCATAGCTTAGCTGGCAGTTGTACTGCACCTGGGTGCAGGTAAGTCCTGCTCAGGGCCAGCACAGCGTGCTGGGTGTCTGAGGTGTGTGCAGATTCCCTTCCCACAGGGATCTGTCCTGCTCCTCCAGGCTCTGAGGCAGCCTCAGCACTGCTTGTCTAATTGTGTTGGGAAACAGGTAGTGAGGTGTGATTGTCTGACAAAACCAGTGCAGGCTGGTCTGGGAGGGAAGCTGCTACCTGGCAGCCAGGAAATCTGGGCCAGACCCTGGCTGTGGTGCTGAGCTGCTGGGGAACCTCCCCAGGGCCCATGGGCATCTGCAGTACTGAGTTACCTCACAAAACTGGTGTCCTGGGTTGCAATGGTATGTATTCTATTTTCGTCTCCACAAGCTGTTGAAGAAGGTGGGGCAGTGATCCTTATCACCATGTCCCTGATGGCTCCCTCAGGGGGCTGTCTCTGCTCTGAACATGACACATCCGCCCAGTGATCCATTATCACCTTGTCCCATTGTGAGGTGACTCACCCCAGGGGTGGGGAGCCAAACATGCTCACAGGGATATAAGCCGGGGTTTGGACCAGCACAGGTAGCCTTTTGCCTGCTGGATTCCCAGAGGACAAGAGCTGCTGCTGGACCTTCAGGAGAGGAGCAGATCTGCGGGATCACTGCTCCAGCAAAGCCATTGCTCCAGGAGGACTGCAGCTACCATTTTAATCGGACTACTACTAACACCCTGACTGACAGGGTGTCAGGTTACTTTCTGACTCTGTCAGGTTACTTTCTGACTCTGTCAGGTTATTTTTGTACTGTTGCATTTGTTGTTGTTTTGCTGTGTTGTTCATATTAAATTGTACTTCTGACTTGGAGTCTCTCACTGGTTTGCTTTCAAACCAGCACAACTGGCTTGACCCTTTAATTACTCTAAAGCTCCTAAATCACTGAGAAGCATTAAAAATGTGCTCTTTGATTTCTTGGGTTTGCCCATTTCCTGGCCCCTGTAAACAGGAGTGCACATGAAGCATTCCCATTATAGAAGAATCATGGAGATTTCTTCAAATCCCATTTTTAAGTAAATAAGGATTAATTGTTACTTCCTTATATTTAAACAGGATTGTTTAACTCTAACTTAGTGAAGTGAAATCTCCTCCTCTAGTGGAGCACTTTACTATATGCTTACAGCTTCTCTCAGAGGTGTTTAACTCCCTCTGAGCTCAAGGCTTCGGTCTGAAAAGTGCAGTGTAGAGGTCACTGTGATGCCGAGAAAAGGGCTGAAAA
>NW_008680545.1:0-8513 GCF_000695815.1 Acanthisitta chloris
CCTTGGTGAAACAGAAAAGCAGGGACTGGCACTGACACTCCTGTCTCAGTACCAGGGGACAGTCCTGCAGTCTCTGCGAGACATGTGACTCCCCTCCTGCTTCATAGTAGGTATCACAGTTTGGAGCAATCCATTCTGGTTTAGTTAGAGGAGATCTTTCAATTAGCTGTGGTAATTAATTGCCATAATTGCTGTGTAAAGACTGCTCAGAAATAGTCTATGGTGCAGTGGTGTATTCATGTCGCTGGAATTCATATGATATGGGATCTCTTGCCTTTGCTAAGACACGTTTTGCTACCTTGGGCAATAAGCTCTGTTTTTGCTTGGATCTACTTGTACTGAGCCATGATACAGGACACACACACACACCAGTGAAACACTACATTCATGTGAAGTGTTTTCATGATAGGCACAAAGAATTTGTCTCATGGCTAAGTGTGTATACTGGGCCAGATCCTGCTACAAGATACAGTCCCTGCAGCCTGACCCTTACAACTGGTCTGGTGTAAGTCAAGGCACTATTGTCCCAGCATGGGAAACAACTGACACAGTAAAGTCTGCTCTGGAGTCTCTTTCGGTTGGCAGATGCAATAATACAGTCATAACAATCTTCTGGGACTAATGGGAGGATCAGAGGTACCAAGCTATGTTTAAACAGGATCTGAACAAACCATTCTAAGCCAAATTGATTCCTGGTGCAACTCTAATAAGGCTGGATGAACTACAGCTGGGATGATTTTGGTCCCACACAGTATGTCAATGGCCAATTTCAATATGTCTGGCTATAAGCATCTTTAAAAATGACATTTTCTTTATAGTACTAAATTCTGATCTGCCAAATGCAGCAGCCAATGAGCTCTTCCAAACTAAATACTGTGAGGATTATGCATAAATACTGAAGTGTCCTAATCAGCCTCTTGGTGAAAATTAATTGATCCATTACAGACAATAACTATTTGCTGAAGTTTTTATTCTGCATTTTTTTCTTCTGCAAGTAGCATATGTGATTTGATTGGCTGACTATTTTAAACTCTAGAGAACCATTGGTGGAACAGTACAAATCCCTCTGAAATCCAAAATTGCCAGCTGCAATTATAGTCTGCATCTAGCATCTTCTCTAAGGACTATAAATGCTTCACAACTTTAATTTTGCTTGGCATTTGCATCACTGTGTGACAATTACCAAGCAACAGCAAAGGACAGATTCAGTAATGAAGTCTGGACAGTAAAGAAATGCTGTTCAATTTTAAATATTCTCTCTATTTCAATCTAGGATTCATGAGTCACTGCATATGGGTCCATCACACTTAAATACAAAGAACAGGTAAGACAGGCACCTTCCCTTTTGCAGCTGAAATATCTGTGGCTTCTTGCATATTAGAGATGAGCAAAATTGTTTTCTCTTCATATTTCTTGATTATTTTCAACTACTCAAAAGGATAAGATATTAAGTTGTAAATACTAGTAACTGAAAGGTCAGACTGGCAACTATGCTATTCCAGTTAAGCCTTGTGAAATTCTACCAGATTCAGTGACGTTACACTGACATAAAGCAGGAAGGAAAGAGTAGTTTCATTCAACTCAGCTATTTTTTGAACTTGTATGTACACACCTTTAATTACTAGAACTACTAGAACTAGAACCCATAAGTCCTAGCTGTATTAGACGAGTAGATGAAACAGTATAGCTCAGACTATCAATGACATTATGAGAATATGGGGCTTAGACAGGAAGGATTTTGGGTATTGCCAAAATTAGCATATGCTGAAGAAATATTTAATGGGGAAAAAGCAGGTTTTGGAGAGGTGAGAAATAAAACTACAATTAAACTACAATAAAACTACAATAAAAAAAACCCTGGGGCACATTGAGCTGTGCACAGTCAATGTTTACAAATGACACTATTTACTTTCATCAGCCAGAGCTGGAAAACTTTGGAGAGACCTAAGTAATTTAGGCAAGTGGGCAACACAGAGGAAATGCTGTTCAATGTCATTGCAAGGTCAAGCAGTGAGATACATTAAGAGACAAATACTTCAATTATTCACATGCTTCGAAAGGGTTCAAAATTAATCATATAAGCACTGGGACCTTGCTGTCCTGTGCTGTTCTTTGGGACCCAAGCTCCATGTGCAGCTGCAGTCCAACAAGATATTAGGCTGAATAAAGACTGAACAGAAAAATCATACTAGCAACAACAGTGCAGCACTATCTTACATATTTTGGGCATGACTGCTGAGGCCTCTCAACAAGAATACCAAAGGATTAGAAGAGTCTTGGAGTAGGCTAAGCATGATCCAGCACAAAGACTTTCAAAGACAGATTGGAAAGATGTGGTTAGTTTATTCTAAAGATGCAATAAATGAGACCATGAAAAAGAAGAACTTGAAATGCTGAAAGCAGTATTTACAAGGATCTCCTATTCTTCCAGTCTCCACAACATGGTAGCAGTGTTCCCCTTCTATCCACCCACCACCAAAATAAAATAAAAGCATGAAGAAAGAAAGCTCTCAAGCAAATTCCCAACAACTGTCTGGTCATCTCCCTGTGGTTTTCTCAGAGTCACACTGGAGGGCAACTAACAACATTCACCAGCTCTGCATACCACCAAGCTTACAACACACAGTATTAAACTGATTATAGAAATCATGGCTGGACTATACAAGGTTCTTAGACATTTCTATCTGACCTCAGTTTACTAACTCTTGTCAGAAATCTTCTACATTTAATAGCCACCCCTCTATGCCCCATGCAATACAGAAAACCAGAGCAGCTGGTGAGTAACACTATTATGAAGAACAAAGTGTACAGTGGACAGAGTAAATCTGTCCAACCTGATCCAATAAAGGCAAGTACTGAAGGACTTAAGTATTTCGGACCAGTGAAAGTCTCAGCTACTCATGGGAGATGCAGTTAGAAGACAGTTATAACTTTGCCCTTTGGCCAAACTAGAACTTACAAAATGGCACCTGCAGCTACAGTCCAAAATGTTATCAAAGCTGAACATTTCCCAAAGATGCACCAAAAAGAACCAAATCCACATAGCTCATGCTGATAGTTAACACAACCAAAGTTCCCACAGCATATGCCAGGAAAATGAAATGGGGAGTTGCATGGGTAGTTTTATTGGAGCAGAAATAATGCCTAGAGTATTTTTTTCCTCCCCATGGCCTTTCCTCTTGAACATCATGAACAAACAGATCTCAAATGTTTAAAGACTAAGGATAAAAACTGCATCCCACCATGTATTTCCAAAAGCAAGAGTTAACAAAATGTTTGTCTCTTACCTTGTTAACTTTGTCCCAATCTGCTGCCTAAGTTCAAGCCTCTCTTCATCAGTCTGCATGGGCAGGATGTTCTTTTCCTCCAGCTCTCGCTTGGAAGGCCTGTTGCTTAGTTTGATTGCTAAAGAGTCCTTCCTGCAGATTTTCCTTGCCAGGGAGCCTGTGGGAGAGAACAGAGGCTCTGCCAAAGGAGGTGTCATAATTTCATTTCAGCATGCAGCTGACAAAGTACTAGCCAAAGGAGGATATGAGGCTCTTGTTTACATTGGTATGGACTGTGGGAAAAGGGGTGTCATTAACTTCATGTGCTCCATTAACCTCAATTCATATAATTAGGAAAAGCTGAAATTGGTAGGTATACAGGAAAAAGAAATTAATATATTGCTCCATACAGGGGAGTGGAGAAAAAGGACTTTCAGAATTGCTAGTAGCATCTGTAGCTTCTTCTAGCTTTCCTCATTTCTGAACCACAATGAAATCAATAACTTGACCTCAGAATCTGGGCAGGTAGCAGAGCTACAGCATGTGAAAAGACAGAGGTATCTGAGTCTCTCTTGCAATATAATATCAAGACATTCAAGCCAGCACTGTAAGGAATTGAAAGTCATTTAGAAGCAGCAAAAGTCTTTACATACATTAACTGACACTGTTTCCCAAAGACACTGAAAACCAGCGGCCTTTCAAGGCTCAAGCTTGCTTCCCTAGGCTTGTGTACAAAGCAGTTTGAGCATGGAAGACAGACACAAACAGAAAGAGAGACAAATCCATGAGAAGTTTTGGCCTTTGGCAGGAGAGTGCAAAATAGTACAGTTCTGTAAAAGCAACCACTGCTTAATTTCTCTTGCAGGGTAAGGGAGGGTTCTGAGGAGATGAAACATGCCTGTTTTAGATTCTTCTCTGTGTGTGTTTTAAAAAGAGTGCTTTTTGATTCTATTGCTTCTAGTTTTCAGAAGGGAAGAAATCAATGGGGCTGAAACTTCAGCTCAACGTGTAGGACGAAAAGCCGTTGTCATATATAAAGCAGTGTATCTGGTTTGTGTGGGTCCTATGATACCACACTGAGTCAGGAGGTGGGTTTTCTTAGAGAGGTCAGGAAGGGACCACAAATAATTGTGATATGGCTAACAACTAACCTCTTCTTATCTGAACCTCATACTCTCATTGTAACCCCTTTCAAAGTATGTGCGTGCACACTTAGGATTCTGACATAATTTAACACTTACTATATGTAAGTATCATATACTATGATGTAATAATAACATATATAATAGTATATATACACTATAAGAATGACATATTATATATATAAAAGCTCTGGTTCTCTATCGGTGACACTTATTTCATCCTCCTGAAGTAACTCTAGTACAATGATTTTGACTTAAGCCAAAGTCAGGGCGTCTCTAAACCATGGATGCTTAGGAAAGTGAATCCAAAAGCCAATTTGTAAGTGAATTAATATAAGCCAAAACCAGTCATTTGACTTCCATCTGAGAGTACACAGACCGGGATTCATGTGGATTAGGGAAATCACTATAAATTCATACTTGTTACTTTGGATTAGTTTACCAAGTATTCCCATGTAGTCAAACCCCGAGAGATGCAAAAGCCACAGTCAAGAAAGAAAATAAACAGGCCTTGCATTTCCCTTGTGTATTTAGAGTTCAGAGTAAAAATTTAATAAATGAGAATGGAAAAATGGAATGAGCCATACTTGTAAATAATGAGTTATCCTCCTCTTCATCTTCCTCTTCTTCTTCTTCCTGTCTTGGGTAGAGGCAGGAAGAATCTTCATAGTCAGTTTCATGAGGCACATTTTCTTTATTGTCATCGCATTCAATCACAACAGTTGGCACTTGTCTCATGTCTGGAAGGCCCACGGGTCCTGTTTTTGTAACACTGTCACCTGTGTGTAAACCAGAGCTGTTGGGAAAGAAAAACAAATAAATAAACTAAAGGAAACAGCTCAGTGAAAGACAGAGTCGCTTATCTCACTGCAGTTAGGAAAGTAGTGGTCTTTCTTCTTGAGAAGCAATGAGAACAGAACGTTCTTCAAGACCAGCAAGACATCTAATGGGTTGTAAACTGAGTACACAGTAGGTACAACTTCACCAAGCCCCTTCTGGAAGTACAAATGAGCAAAAAGTGGTTCAGCATGCAGGACTGTTTGGTGTTTCCCTGTTCTGTGAAGGACAGATGTGTAGGTTACAGCTAGATCCTTACAGGTGTGTACATAGGGTAGCGGATATCAAAGCGATTCATCAATTTAGGTCGTACATAGGGTGGCAGATATCAAAGCGATTCATCAATTTAGGTTACCAAGAAGGTATCGGACGGCAACAAGATTTACAAGTTACCACAGAGGATCTTGATTTGAACTAGTGATCTAGAAATAGGCAGCTTCTCATCTCATTGTAATTTTTCTGAATCATCCACTTTCTTGATAATACTACTTTCTATTTTAAGCCCCTCGTTTTTCCTGATGTTTGTGTTGTTCTTGATTAAAATCAGCCTTTTCCACAGCATTTTGACTAAGTCAGCTGTCTAAGCAAAGCAGTTATGAAATACATGCAGTACTGCAGTATACTTAAGAAAGACGAATCAAGGTCACTGGATATGTCCACTGTGTATAAACTCACTCTAGGTCATTAGCAAAACTCCCACACGGTCAGGTGGTCTACACCACAAAGGTTTTTTAGTATTATTCACCAGAAAGCACATTGCTGTTTCAAATGGCCCATTTTAAATCAGTTTCGTGTTTTGCAACAAAATTAAAGAACAAAGCCACAGTTAAGCAAGTGCTTGTTTCAAGAAGATAAATGCATCTTCACACACAGATTTGAATAATTCATAGCTCACTAGTACTAGCACTTGCAATTACTGCTGCATCATCTTTACGTGATCAAAACAGCAAAAAAAGTTACACCACTATAGCTTACGATGTTTCTAGTGAGAAATTTTAATGAAAAAAATCAGAATTTAAGCATACAAGTGGCTCATGCTACAGAAAAAAAAATCAGAAAAGAAAAAAGTGAAATCCCGCCTGTAAAATCTAGCAGGAAAAAACTGCACACTTCTCATCTGTCATCCCAGGCCCTTTGATTCTGGAATAAAGGGTTACATTTTTATCAGCATATTTTCAGATCCACAGTGCACTTTTTTGTACTTATCAGTTAAAACAAAAATCTGAAAAAACTTCAAACCATTGTATACACATTTCTACAATACAGGCATGTATTCCCATGGAGAGGGAAGGCAGAGCTATAAATATTAAGTGTTTCTATCCTTAGGCAATGCAAAGTTTAGACAAGAAGCAATTCTCTTGACAAGTTTTATGGAAGATAAATGTTTTCTGACTCAAATACATTTTATATGGTTTACAAGACAATTGCAGTAATGTCTAATGCATTTCATTTCATAAATCTACAGTCTGAAGCTGAGCTAGGTGTCCCAGAGGAACTGGTCTCACACACTGTCTTTTTGGACACAGCAATTTTTCACTGCTCTGCCACAGAGGCAATTCTAGCCCAGAGTGAGATATTGCCACTTAACAGCTCTTTAGTACATACATTGAACAAACTGAGGCCTTGATTCAGCTGCTCCAGTACATGAGCCCACAGAGTAATTGAAATTAATTGTCACCTTTCCAGGCAGACTGAGAACTATAAGGGCAAGGCAGAAAATAAGGCTATTTCAGAACAAGAAACTGCCTTACTAAGTCAAAATTAAAGATACATCCCAGTGGCACAAAAGGGTTTCTAAAGCTTCCTTTGCTGCCTTTGTGACATACAGCTTTGGAGCATGGTCTTCTCAAATTCATGTCAGTCAGAAGGATGAAATCTGTGTGTTTTGGTGGCAGGGCTTATCAGATTTTCACCAGCTCTTAATATGCATTCTGAAATGGCAAAAAATGACACCCAAATCTAGAACCTTACTTATGCTTTACATGTACCCTTTGGGCTGAAGGGGAAAGTCGTTTGGAGTAGGACACATTGGCAACAGCAGTGTCAGAAAAAAGGTTACGTGGAAATTACACATTTCTCTGTTTCATCTTAATCTATCATAAAACTGGTAATTCATCAGAGAAAATAGAGTCAAACCGGCAGCACAAATGACATGTCATAATAGGCATACTATGACAAGGGACGAATTGCCCTTCTGAGAATAGGTTATGAATAGACATTACGAGTGCCAGAAAATGTTTGCAATCAAAAGTGTTAAGTGTGCAAATGAACTTAATGTTCTATAATGTCTGTAATAAAACTGAATAAAAAAAATCCAAGAATTAACTGCCATTTTAAGTCATAAGAACAACTGGGACCTGAATAGCTATTACATGCTTTTAACGTACCTTAAGACATTAACTTATTAATATGCACTAGAGCTAGGTGAGGCAGTAACACGCAATCAGTCCTGCAGAGGGGAAAATAGAGGTAGAGAGGCTCAGTAGCTTTCTCAAGGTTAAAGACAGCAAAGTAACTTCTGGCTTCCAGGCCAGTACAAAGGGAGAGCTTGTTTTTCTCTGGCAAACTTGTGGCTCATTGGCAAAGCACTGATTTCGACTATCAGCCTTCAGATGATTGACTATCTGAATTCCAAAGACCTTATCTGTGTAAGCAAAAAATCCAGATTGCTAGAGGAAGAGAATTTTTTAGCCTTTCGTTCTTTATTCCAGTCCATACTCACAGACCTGGCAGAGAGAAGAGTTGTAAGGTCTAAGAAAAGTTTACTTGGGTAAAATGTGGATTTAGTACAAACTAGTTACGGATTCAGTGAATATCAATGGAGTTTAAATGGCCTTGAAGAGCTTCCCCCGCACCAGGACCAAAGAAGCTAGACACAAGGAAGAAAACGAAAAATTCCTGAAGGAAAATAAAAAATTTAGAGCAGAAACCTGATCTGCACTTGTCTACATGATCCTCCCTTATTAAAACCAAAACACTATTCCCAATAATCCCCCAAATTACCAGACTTGGCAGCATTATTAATGCAGCATCATGGCAATTATTCTGTAAAATTGTAGGATTTTTTCGAGATAATGCCTGAGATCAGAAAAAAAAAAGCTGCCAAAACCTTAGTATTCCCCAGAAGGTGCCTCAGAGACTTGTCAGACTCATCTCCTCATTATTGACCCAACGGCAGTGACCCAGTGTTATCTGAAGGAACAGTAAAGCCTAGGATGCCACTGCATATTCTACGTATGCAACAGATCATAGAATCATAGAATCAGCC
>NW_008680546.1:0-38422 GCF_000695815.1 Acanthisitta chloris
GCGGTTGTCGCCGCGGGGGGAGGGATGCGGGGGGTGTTTAAGTTTAATCTGCTCTGTCCCCCCTCCCCCAGCCCAGCCTCGCTGCTCTCTATAGCGGATGCCATGTCTGCAGCTGCGGGAGGCTATAGGAAGGACAGAGGTTATAGCTCTCCTATATGCTCAAATCCCCGGGTGCTACCATTTTGCGACAGGCAATATACTGATGCTTTTCCCTTCATGTGACCTTCGCATTCATCATCTGCAACTTGAGTAAATTGCAGACCGCGCTGCCTGGTTATCTGCTCCAGCGCAGACACACAACACCTGGGGACGGAGGGGGGATGTTCCTCAGGCCGGTTCTGACCTTGTTAATTAATTGTATTAAGTGATATACAGGGTTTAGTTATCAAGGGTGGTTTTTTATGCGCTGAGGAACACGCAGGCTGCTGGTGGCTTGCCTTAAAAGCAGCGACTGCTGTGGTACCTGGTCAGATGCTTGCGTGGGTTTTTCTCTCCAGCGAACTGCATTTGTGACAACATCCATTGGATCTCGTGCCCCCACCCCCACTTTTTCTTTTAAGCTGTTTGCTGCTGGATGGCTTATAAAGCTTTCCTACAGTCAAGAAGGGTCTGTGGTGTGGATTAATAGCTTGTTTACCTGCAAGTAGCCTCAAATTCTGGACCTGTGCAAGGGTAGCCTCGAGCAGTGAGTGCAGACTGTGCTGTGTGTACTAGGAAGAAGGCACAGGGATTGTGTCTGGTACAAAGAAAGCATGCTCAGATCAAGGTTGTTTGCTCTAGATTCAAAGAGTTTTACCCTAAAATCCAAAGAGTTTGGGATCCTTTCTAGCTAACTTCCATGAGCATATCCCCCAGGGATGCTGGGATCGTGCCAAGGGAAGGACATTGCAGAAACACATTTTACTGAGCCTCAGGTCATAGTCCAGGATCCGTTTGTTTGTCCACAGGCACAGAAAGAGAATAATAATTCCTGCCTCCCAAATTAAAAGCTTTCTGGGCTGTAGCTTTCTAAGAAGGGGAAAATGGACCTCCTGAAATCTGTGAGCAGAACAGGTTCACCTGTTGGCTCTGCTGTTTTCCTGCTTTCTAAGTACTGAATGTCGTAAATCCTGTTTAAGGCTCTGTGCAGTCAGTGCTGCAGTGGTGGTGTGGATAACGTGTGGCTGTCAGAGTGTTTGTGGAAGGACAGTCTGTGTGTTGGGGTGCACTGCCCCTCTCCTTTGGGCTGAGCACACAAGGGCATACACCAGTCCTTGGTGTGTCTCTCCTGGCACCAGTTTAGAACTGGGGATTTTATGTCTGGTGGAAAATAAGCAAATGAAATTGTTTTCTCTCTCTTTTGGATGACTCCTGTCCCAGGAGAACTTGTGACCTCTCTGTGTCCCATCAGCTGTCTCTTTAGCAGCCAGTTACAGTGCTGTGGCTTTTAGAAAATGAAATAATGAAGGGTCCCCTGAGCAGAAGCTGAGATCTGTACGCAGAAATGCATTTAGAGGAAATAATTGGAGTGGAAATGGAAAATATGCCAGAGTAGAGAGGTCTTTCTCCATTTGATACCCTTGAGTGCTGGCTAGTTTAAAGACTGGTAACTTGAGACCTCTTACCACAGAATGTATGTGTATATACTGCAAACCCCAGTCCTGTTAAAATAGTGTTGGGGGCCCTGCTGTAATGTATAGTCTTTTCTTTTTGTGTGGGTATTGGAAACCATGATAAGGAGCTATGGAAATAGTATCCAGAATAAGCATAGCTCCTCAGTGTAATTGTGATAGGGGCTGGTTTCTTGTCTGAATGGGCATAAGAAATTGTGTGTAGACCTACTGTGTACAAATACAATTATTGCTGTAGTGTGGACATGACATATGTCACTGCTCCAGCTTGATACCACCAGGATGGTGGTGCAGCTATTGCTCAGCAGCTGCTCACTGCACAGTGAATGTGAGTGCTGATGAGTTTCTCTCTGAGTGGATGGAAATTTGTGCAAGAACAAATGCTGATGAGGTTGGTGCTGGCTGATGTGTGTGATGCAGACACTTCAGCAGAGGGGCTGGAGGCCCTGCCAGGGCTGGTTTCCCTGGTCAGTACCTGCAGGGCTCCTTTCAAATTGTCATCAAGCCACGTTTCCCTATCAGGTCACTTGTCCCCCTGCCAGACCTAGCCTGTGGCTATGCAGTAGCATCAAGTCCCCCATGCTGGAAACCTCAAAGCAGACAGGAATGATGCTGACTGCAATCCATGTTTAGTTCCATGTCTTACCAAACAAGTGCTTTTTCTCCTGAATGTGATGGCTTACTAGTTGCTGCTAATTGCTCTTTCAGTGACACTTACTCTGCTGTTAACAGATTATCCAACAGTGCAGAGCTTGTGTTTACAATACCAGATGTCAGCGTGGCTGCTGTGTGTGCTTTTGCTGCAGGAGTCTCAGCATGGTGACTAGGATACTGGCTGGTGGTGTTAAAATCACTGAAGAGATGAGAGAAACCAGACAGGTGACAGGTCTCTTCACAGACTGGTTTATCCTGGGCCCCAGAACTGGAAGGAAGGTTAATCAGGTCAGCTCCAGGCATTTCCTGTTGGTGTGGTTATAGGCTTGTTGGATAACTCAGGTTGGAAGGGACCTCAGAGATCATTTAGTCCCTTCTTAAGGTCTTGTTACTTTCCTGCTGCCACCTTTCTTAAATGAGGAGGTCTTGGAGCAGGCAGCTGTGCCAGCAAAATTGGTCTGATAAAGAGAACAAAGCATGTGAGGTATATGCTAATTGGACTTGAGAGCCCAAAGGACCAAGGAGGAGGATGTACATGACAGCCCACGGAGCTGTTTGTATAGTCATCTGTGCTCATGCCGCTCTTGTTTTGCCATGTGAAAATAACAAATATGTGTTTTTCTAAATCCTGTGGTCTCAGAGCACTGGTACACAAATCTTTGGATTTGTGGGAGTATTACTGTTATCTGTGCAGTACAAACAGGAAAACTGAAAGCACTGGGCTGTGTTCTGATGTCTACCCAAGTGTCTGTGCCTTGTGGGGTTGCTGTCTGATCCAAGGCAATGTGCTGCTCAGCCTTGCTAGGGCAGCTGCATTGCTCTTCATGGGGAAAACAAGGCACCTCTGACTTCTCCAGAACAGATGGTTTAAGGGGGATGTTGAGGAGGCAGTGACTAAAGGCTGGGAACAGTAGGTGGAAGGACTTGAATGGAGATGAAACCATCTTGTTTATGATCAAGGGACCTAAGCAGTGATAAGTTGGCAGAAGTGAATCAGTGTTTACTTGACCCCAGAACTGAGCATTACCCCAAAAGGATCCTCTTTTGGGAGCTTTTGCACCCCAGATAGGGGCACTTAGCAATATGTCACCAGGCTCCAGCGGTATATGCTGAATTAGCTGATGTTTGTATGCCTCCTGGAGGGAAACTGGAGGCAGTCATGGACCTAAACTCAACTGTGTTGGCCTAGTCTTGCCTGCTTTCCTAGCACACTGAAATTTCTGCATGGGTAAAAGAGCAGGGAAAATGCAGTACTGCAATGCCTGTGGCAGTGGAGAGGCTAAATACCAATTAAGCATGGTGCTGCAGTAATTGCCTTGACAAAATCAGGCAGGGCCAGGCAGCAAGTGTGTCTTTGCCTTGTGATGTTCCCGGACTGATGATGCAAAGCTGGACCCTGAAGCCACAGGATTTAGTTTGGCTTCAGGTATAACTTTGAGGAGCAACTTGGTATTTCCATATCTCAACCTTCCCTGGCATTTAGAGACAGTTACACGCCTGAGAGAAAATGAGGGAATGCCTTCCTTGATAACACATCCTTTGCTTTGTAGCTGCTCCAGCAAAATACCTTCAGAGGCCAACAGCAGTGTTTAGCAACTGTCTAGAAGTGAAAGATTCTCAAGGGATGCATACAGAGATGCAGATACTTGGCCTGTTCAGATACTGCAGGAAGACTGTTTTGTCAATGATCTTTGTACTTTTAAGTTGCTCAGGCTTCTGCTGCAGTGTGTGCTTAGTGAGCTTGAGAGCTGTGAGGAGAACTGAGAGTTTAAATCTTGTAAAAATCATAGCTATGTTATGTATAGATTGAGGATGGTTGTACTGGGCAATGCTGAGCATCACTGCAGTACTTCAGCAGCAGAGTTGAATTTAAACAAGAAGATACCCTCAATACCTTGCTCTGTGCTGGCCACAAAAGGTTCTCCTAAATATGATTCTGCTCACTTTTTTTGGGGTTCTGCTTTGAAATGTGTTTACATGCCCAGAGTGCTGTCAGATTAATTGCAAGTCATGGACTGTTTGTTAATTGATGTATGATAAAAACATCCATGAGCCAACCAAATCCTGCTGTGTGTTTGCAGGTTAAAGGCATCAGCATTGCTTGGGGACTGACTTATTTAGGGTTGCAGTGAATAGTGCACGAGCCAGGAATGGAATTCTGCTGTTTAGAGAAATAAATTGTGGTCAAATAACAGTCCTCCAAATGGCAGCAAGTCTTTGATCTCCAGTGGAGAAAATACCTATTTTCATCTTGGATTAATCGGAGAAGGAAGAAAATATGGAGCACTGGGGGAAATGTGCTATGCAGACCCCAAGCTAAAATAATTTGGCTTAAGAGAAATCTGTACAGCTCTGAGCAAACACTTGTGGGAGGAGGAATGCTAGAAGGAGATACATAATTAAGTTAAAACATAGCATAACATGGATGGCTGTAAGGGAAAACCCCATGAATCTCAGTGTTTGTAGATGCAGCAGCAGTGCCTGCCTGTGTGTGTTCTCTGACGTCTTCCTTTAATGCTGTGGGGGTTTGGCTCAAATAAATACAAGTCTGATATTTTTTTTTTCTCCTTTCTGCAGCACTTACATGTTCTCTGCAGATCTCACTGTCTGTATTCTTGAGCTTAACACTTTAGTGATGATCTCATGCTGCTGGTAACTACCCACTAGCCTTATATTCTCCAGGAAAAGAGATCCCTATGGCACGTCTCAGGTTGTATCAGAATTTACCCAGGGAGAGAAAACCAGCTGTATCTTTGGCTGGGAAGCTGATGCTCAGTGTTGTGCAAGTTGGTGTTTGCCTGGACCTACTGATGTGTGAAAATGACAGGTTGCCTTGTCACTGCTGGAATTCATCACCTGATAGCTGGTGGATTGGGGAATGCTGCCTTTGCTTGTGTGGACTCTTGTTACAAAAATAATCCTCACATTGAGAGTCTTAGAACATCCTGAGTTATGGTTAGTCCTCACTGCCCTTTGAGATAGGTAAGTGATGTGGATTTTTTTGTGTGGTTTGCTCAATAAACAGTATTTTTGTGATACAGGGCTGTAAAGAGTGTGCAGAGCCAGTGGGGAAGGAAGTCAGGAGTTCCCAAAAGCATTCCTCTGTGCTGTCAGCTGTTACTGCTTTTCAAATCTTGACATGTTTATAACTTTTCTCACAGTCAAAAAAACCCTAAATAAAACCAGGCAAAGCAAAGATCAACTTCTGTTTTTAAAGGTTGTTTTCAGAAGCCATTCAATACCTGGCTGGGAATGCCAAGCCAAGTCCTTGAACCTGACTGCTCCAGATGCTCAGAGCAGGCAGAACTCCACTAGACTTAAACAGAAGGAGTAGGAGTCTGTCTGCAACACCTCCTATCTGAGACAGCTTCTGAAAATGTTATTCTAAGGCAGGAAGCTAATCCCCTTCCTGATCTGGTGAATTACTGAATGTTCCTACTTTGTGCTTGAAGTTTGAGTCTGTTTGTACAAGTGTGAGTAAAAATTCTTCTGAGTAAGGATTTCTTGGCATCTTTCAGATGGACCTTTTTGAGGAGAAATGGAAGAAGTTGACAATTTAACCTAAGTTAATCAAGAAAGTGGTTCTTGCTGTGTTCTAGCTACTGGGGTGAAATTTATTATGATGCTTTGAGCAGTGAATTTACTAGACAAGAGCAAACCCATGTGTGCTCCACCCATGCAAGGCAGAGCTCAGCGTTTTGTTTCAGGCAGTGCATTTGAGTGGCGAACCCAGAAGACGTTCTAAAGGGGTGGCAGGCACTCATCTAGAAGCATATGGTGTTCAGCCTATGTGCCCAGTGTAAAATTGGTTCTGAGGTGGTGTTTGTGAAAGGAAATTTACTGGTAATATGCAGAGTAAACCTACTTCCTTGATATGCCACTAAAAACATACCCGAAAAACTTTGGGTGTAATAGTTTTTTCTTCTTGGACTCATAGATCTGTAACCATATGAGTCAGAGTACTGCTAGTTGGGAGGAGAGCTATAACTAAATCTGGTCCAAAAAATAAGAGATGTAGTCATGCATAGTGGGAGAATAGCTCACTAGTGGGACAGTTCCTCATTCCACTCGCAGCTTTCTTTTCCTAATCTCAGACCTGGTTTTGCACATTGTGATAGAGAGTGGAAGCTCAGGGTAAAGGAGTATTGTCTCTGATTACAGACAGATGGACATGTTCAGCCTTGAGGTAGAATTCTGTTCTCTGCTCTGAAGCTAAATTCTCAGTGATTAGATTTCACACCTTTTTGTCCATCTGTAGACAGGAGAGGCTGTTGGTCCTTGTCACGTTATGTGGGTGTATGCCATTAATGGACACTTGAAACAGCAGTAGAAAAGGTAAACCATAAAGTGGTAACTTGTTTTTCTTAACGATAAGTGAAAGCTCTGCAAGGGTAGCACAGGGATGCCTGTCTGAGCCCTTGGAAAGGCAGGAATGGTGTGCCAAGAGCTGTAGTTGTTCATGCAGATTTGTTTGTTAATATTTCTGGTTCCTTAGGTCTGCTCTGCAGAGAGGTTGGGTCTGATGCAGCCACCTTGGCCTGCTGGAGCAGGTACTGGATGTGAGGAGCTTAGAAAGCTCTGGGAGATAAGAGGCTGCCCTGGATGATGTGGTAGCACTTGAATTTTTGAGCATGGCCTTTCAGAGTAGGGATGGGTAACACAGGCCTATAGAGGAAGGAGCTCAGAGTTTTGTCCCTAGTGACTTTCAACACTCAGACACACTGGCCAGGCTTGGAGATGGTCAGACTGCAAACAGCTCTGGTTCTGAAAAGCTCCAAAAAGCTATTTCTTGTTATTTACATTTATCAGTGATCCTTCTAAAACAGGCATCGTACTTATTTTTGGGTGACTTGATGGTGTTTAGTAATGACAATTGGATGTCTTGCTCAGGAGTAATGGTTTTAAGTATTAGGGTGGCTGTGCAGAGAGGGCTGAAACACTTCAGTGTTTACTGAGGAGCAGGCAAGACTGCATCAATGCTGTGACTGGCACTGAGGGCAGAATTTAATGTGAGAGACTTGAACAGTTATTGCAGGTGATTTGTTGATCCTTTGTACTTTTATCCAGCATCTTGTTTTCAAAGTCCTATTAATGACTGTTTTAATAACAGTTGAATATGAAGTGGCTCAGTAGTTTTCTTAAGCTGTCCTATATAGCTGGGCAGACAGGACAATTAAATTGCTGATGTTTGCTTCCTTTGACCTTCAGGCTTGTCACAGCTCCTAGCCTGGTGCTGACTAGAGCAGATAACTGCTTTTCTTTCCTGGAAGACACAGTGCAGGAAGAATGAGCTCTGAGCTTGAAATCTAACAGTGTCTCTGTTTTCTCCAGAGCATCTGACATGGCAAGTTTTGGCAGACCCAGCCATGACCAAATGGAAGTGAGATGGTCCCTGGTTAGTAGCTTCTTGCAATTCAGCATGACATGCTTTTGGAAACTTCTTGGAAGCAGGCATTATGCAAGCTCCTCAAGCTGTGTCTTGCTGACTGGAAGCAAACTTGCCAGCTTCTGCCACTTTTCTGCAAGTCTTGTGACTTGTGTGGCTTTTCTTAGAGCCCTTGGCCACGGCAATTGAGTGAACAGAAGAGCAGTGTAGCTTTTGTATTGAAAACAGCAATTTCTGACGTGGAGGTTTGAGGGTACTTTTTTTTGTTCTTTCAAAGATGCTGTTTCCCTAAGTGTTCCTGGAGACAAGTATAAAGAATCTCACAACTTCTAAGAGCTACATTGTCATCTCTTCCCTTCCTGAAAATCGGGGCTCAGTCCCAAAACTATAAGCTCTGCTAAAATACTTGTGTTGCAGTCGCAATGAACAATAAATCATACAAGATGAGCTTTGGAACGAACCCAGTACCTCACTTGTGACTGAAATGGGAATTGAACTCGAGTCTCTGGGGCTGAAAATACTATTTTAATAATGTATTGCCTCAACAGTCCTCTTTAACTCCTCCTTTCCTGTTTCTTATGCCTTCAGGTTGCATTGTTGCAGCTGGGTGGAAGGATGAAGAGTTAACACAGCCAGAGCAGACATGAGGATTGCTGGGTCCTGTCTGACTGTGCTCTGACTGTCCTTTTGTGACTGGAAACAGTCGTGCTGCAAGTGTGGGTAGTGTCTGGGGTGCCTGAGAGAGGACACAGCCAATATTAAGCTGATGGTGCTGTGGATTTTGGCTGCAGAGCTAGGCAGTGTTGCTGTAATGCTGTATAAAAGCTGAGCATAAGCTGCAGCTGTATTTCAGAGTAGTTTTTCAGCTGCATTTAGACCCTCTTTCATAGTGTCAATAGGCAGAAGTCTACAGAGATGCTGAGCAGTTGGTTCTCAACATCTGCAAATGTTTTCACAGCAGAGCTAACTTACCCTGGAGAGCACTAGGAAAAACTATGATTTTTGCCTTTTTTTTTTTTAAACTTGAGAATGGAGATCCAAGGATGGGGGGAGGCTGTGCTGAATTTCTTAGAACAAGGAAAGAGGTACCTAAAGGCAAAAATATTGATGTCTTTGTTCAGTTCCTCCTCTGCCTTCCTACCGTTCATGCACGTGTAAAGACAGAGTAAGTTACGTAGGATCTGGCTCAGGGCTCTGACAAATGATCTCACTGATTCAGCTCCCAGAGCTCTTCCTCATCCAAGTACTGAGAGACCTCTACAAACAGGGCCTTACCATGAAGATCACTGTCCATTTGCCACCTGCCTGCCAGCACAGGAACGATTCTCTGTCAGCAGGGGAATGTACCTGGTGACCTGCTAATTCAGAGTTAAACCAGTAAACAGCAGAGCTCTAACCCTCACAGGTTTTATGCTGATATTTAGCCTCACTCATTTGTTTATGATTTACTCTGAGCTTACACTGCTCTGGGTCAGGATGAGACCTTTTGACACACGTTAGGTTTTCTCTGTGCCTGCTGTGATCTCTTGAGTAATCTCTGGCTATTTCTTAAGCTGATTGTGCTTTTACTTTTAATAGAAGCTCCTCTATGAATAGCTGGGAGTTGCCTGAGCATGGTGGTGGCCTTGAGAGAGCAGATGTGTCGCAGTGGGGTTATAGCTGTGGGTGAGGAGGAGATTGGTACGTACCAAAATGCAGAATACCCTCAAGGGTTGGTGCATGACATGTGTCACTGCAGAGCTGATGCTGCAGCTCCAGTACTGGAACTCAGGTCACCTATTCTCCATCAGCACAGCTCTCAGCAGAGATCCCAGCAGTATATCTCTTCCCTCTGGGCTGTGCTGCTTGGATTGGATGTTCCTGTTCCTAAGCATTACCCCGTTTATGCCTGTTCATGCAAGATGTGTTTGTTCTCCCAGGCCTGCAAAATGTAGGCACCCCAAACTCCTCTTGGAGAGAGAGGTTCATTTCATGAATGAATTTGTATAGGCCATTGAGAGAGTGATATTTAGAGAATACTTACTGCAAAAAACAAATGAGGTGTTGCATCAGCACTTGATATTTTGCCATCTTCTGTTTGGGTGAAGTTGAACTCACACTGGACACCTGGACAGGCAAAAGCAAATGTCATTAGAAATGAAGGTAGTGGTTTAAACAATACCACCGAATTCCCACCACCCTATTTTGGTGGAGGGAATAGATAGGAATTTAGTTAAACCCTTTACTTGTGGAAAATAAGGAAAGGAATGTAAGACTGAAAGACTCTGGTCTGTTTGTCCAGGTTGCTATGCCACAATTTTGCTATGGATTCAAAGTACCCATTGATAGGCAACACCAGTTTTGACCCTTCTCTACTTTTTGAATTTAAGCCCTAAAAGTTTTCGTGAAGACTTGAATTCCTTTAGAAATTCTGTAGATGTGTGTCTGTATCTAAATCAGATTTTTTGTCACTTCCTATGGTCACTGTCCAGACTTGACCAGACAAAGATGTTCCCTGGGACATGAGAAGTGCTGTTCCACCAGAAAAGGACTTGGGCAGACACATAGGGATCAGCCAGAAGGTTAAAAACTCATGTCATCTGGGACTATTGATTCAACTTTCATTCTGGTATAGCTTGAAATGGAGATGTGTGACTTCTGCAGTAGAGTTTAACACCTCTGACTCTTCTCTGTTGAGTTTTCTTCAAGGGCTTAAGAGGCAGTGCTTCTGCACCATGTTTCCAGCCAGGGTGATCATAATTGTATCTGGAACTGCAGAGGTGCAGTGCATAGCAAGAAGCCTGGCACTGTTCCTGCATACTTCAGGCAGAGCAGAGGTGTAAATTGGCATCTTAAATTCCCTCTGCAGGACAGCCATGCACCTTGAACAGTTTGGTCAGGATGCCTGAGTGCAGCATAACTCTGTTAGCCCACAGGACTCTGCTCTTCCTGCCTGGCCTGTTGGAAGGGAAGCACTTTACCTTCCCACCCACAGCACACCAATGACCTGAGATAAATACCAGGGTACATGTGTTCAGGGTTATAAACCCACTGCCCATGTGTGGCCACTAATAGCCCATCGTGGCTTGTGGTACCATACTTCCTCGTGCAGCTTCCGTTTGGGTTTGTATTTGTGGCCTCATCAAAATGATTTTGCCTTCTCCAATGAACTCTTTCAGTTGTCTGTACCCTTTTTGGTGTTCAGGCTCTGGGGAAGCTGTCTCCTGTCCTAGCACACAGTGCTGTCTGGGAGTGGAGGAAGTGTCATGCTGCAGTGACGAAATGTGCCTTGAGCTACATTTGTTCTTCCCTTGGGTCTTGCAGCAAATACCAGGACTCCAGAGGCAGTGGAGTTTGGACAGGGAATCTAAGATGATACTTCACACAAGTATTGGAATCTTTGAGTCTGCCATTGTACCTGGTTTCCTTCTCTGAAGGAGAGAAGGACAAAAAGGGAATAAACCCATTTTTGTTTGGTCTCCATGCAGTGAGCAGTGTATTAGTTACTGCTGCTCATTCTGATGGTGTCCCTGAACACAGGAGAGCCTTTGATGCTGGGCAGCCTTTAGTCTAGACTCAGCTGCAGCCTGGCTCCAGAGAGCTAGGGCAGATTAAGACACTGGTGGTGGGAAATAGCAAGGTCAGCCTGTTGCTCGTGGGTCTTAGCATCCATTAATCCTGGGGTGTTATTGTGGCTGTGCTTTCCCATCAGCCATCCCTGTCGCAGAGTTTTAGTGTACAGCTTGTCCTTTTGTTTTCTCCTAGCTCAAGTTGCAGGTGCTGTGAACAGGTCATGTTTTTCAAGGCTGCAGCCCTTCTGTTGTGGCAGAGCCAGAGGTTGTCAGTAATTTGTTTGTGCCAAAGCAGAACAGTGTTTCTGCAGTGTTATGACAGATCAGTGCGGCTTGAGAAAGAGACAGGCAAAGATGCTGGTCATGGGTTTAGCTTAATGGACTTAAAAAACCCTGTGTTTCTTCACTACTGCCATGAGGACCAGACTAATTTGATGGTCTGGGGTGTTGCTGATACCTGGTATTGTTCTCTTGGACACTGTCTGGAAATTTCAAGGAGATTCTGGAGATAAAATTTACATGGCTTTTTTTTTTTTTTTTTTGCCAGGTTATATGTGCTTTGGAGATAGGAAACGCAAAACTTGCTTTCATGCTGGAATGGTGAAAATTCAGCAAGGCAGACAGAGATCTGGTTTACTACTCTGGGGTGGAGAATACATCATGCTATTGCAATATTTCTAGTGTTATGTTTTTGTTTTTATTTTTTTTTACATGAGTGAAACCAGCCTTGTTTCCTTTCTCTTGGGATTGTAATTCTTGAAATCCGACCTGCATTTTCCACAAATGTGTAATCCTTACTGCCACATCCATTCAGGATACACCAGGCTGCTTATTCCCCTGAGTTCCTGATATTGTCATACAGAATCATTGCTGTATTATTCGTTACCTTGAATATCCCAAGGCAGCAAGCAAGATCCAGGACTTCATTTTCTATTACTCAGAAAATCCCAGGGGAAGCTGCACAGCAGCAGTGCTGCAATTCTGTGCTCTCTCCAAGCTCTCCTTCCCCAGCTCTGCAGCCTGGAGTCAATGCGGCATTTGCTATAACGGGCAGTGACTTTTTGAGATCAGGCAAATGTACTGTAGGCTGTACCACTCTCAAAATAATCCTCCACAGGAAAAGGCAGGGCTCCAAACAACAAATCCCTTTGCAGTTTGTTTTGTTGGTTTTTTTTAACCTGCAAAAACACAAAGAGTAAATTGGCTGATGAGTGCACGTGAGGTGCTGGAGCTCCCTGTTTTGATTTCCCATCTGTGTTCTACGTCCTCACGTATTCTGGGCTAACCCATCTGCAGAAGATAGCAGGGAGGGATCTAGCTGATAAGTCAACACTCAAAATGGAGGAGGGGAAGAATATTCCTGATTAAATTTTCTCCCAGCAGAGATGAACTGAAGCAAATGACATTTTGGATGAGATGGTCGGGTTTGTGTGCCAGGAGTACCTCTTGTTCCTCCTGCAAACTCTTGACCTATAGCTGTAGACACTTGCTTAAAGCCTCTCAGCAGCTCAGGGCTGATGCCCAGCAGTGAGGGATGCAGGAGCTGTGTGGACATCAAACTGATTTGTTTCTATGGAAACAGTAGATTTCACCATGTTTTAGAGAAGTAGGAGGGGAATTATCCCTCTGGGCCTGGTTCTGGCTCTCACATTGGATTGGTTGCTGCATGGCAATTGTAGAGCAGCAGCCCATGAAGGGATTATCCATCTAGTCAGTGATCACAATTAGGGAGAGAAGCACGTGGATCCAATCTGTTCCCACTGTGGGCTTCCTCCACGGGGATGACACCAGGCATGGCCATCGCGTGCCAGGATTCCCAGGGTCACAGCCCACCGTGGCACTCCAAAGCACTGAGTTTAACCTTGGCTGCTCACAGCCACAAAGGAGAGCTGCATCACAGTGCAGGCAGCTGGGACTGGGGGTCCTGCCCATGCTCCTCAGTTGGGGTGGCTGAGAGATGAACTGTGCTTGTACTTCAGCACACCTTCTAGGCAAGAGCTGAAAGCTATTTGTGGTATCTGCAAGGACGGGGGGAAGCTGAGATCTTCCAGACAGGCTTCAAGTGTTGCTTACTGATGACATTATTGTGTGTCCTGTTTGGTGTACTGCTTTCAGAAGGTCTCAGCACTTGAAGTCCTGAGGCTGGGGGTGATAATTTTGAAATCTTGTTTTCTATAGTGAAAGTTTACTTCCTGTAACTAGTGAAGGGATCAAAGAACAAACATAAACCTTGAACAGGTTCAAATAAGAACAGTTATTACCAGATCTCTAGTACTGAGTCTGTTAAAATGGACCCAGTGCCCTTGTGCAAGATGCTAGTGCTGGCCCTTCAGAAGGGGCTGACCAACACCTCTGTATTTCAGACTCTTGGGTCCTAAAGGCACTTGCAATGTGCCTAAAGGCTCCAGCAATGTCTGAGAGGGAGAGCTTAGATTTTTAGATAGAAGGAAAAAAGACCATGGAAAACTGACCGGAAGGGTAATGACTCTGTGTGTTTGAGCCTTTTCCCAAGAGTTCCCTTGTTTCCTACAAATGTAGGACAGGAGCTGTGTAATCTTCACTAATGGAGAGAAATTCCGTTTGCTCAGCTTCTGCCTCCCCTTCCTGTATATAGGGACTTCCACATGTGTTATGTAAACTGAGTTAGGGATGGAGGGCAGCTCTAGCAGAAATTCTTGCTTGATGCTTCCTATTGCAGCCAGTGAGTTGATTGGATGGGATAATCCTGGTTATGGATTTGCAGAGGGGCATCAGAAGAATGCAGTAATATCTCTGCCTTACTTTCAGGTCATCTAAAAATATATATGTAGAGTAGACCTTGAAAGTCAGGCCAGATCGTGCTCTAAGGTCTACCAAGCATAAAGGTAAGGAGTACTGTCTTCCTTGGAATTGCTGTAGAGAGACAGCAGCAAAAAATGCCCTGGGGCAAGCTCTTGGCTATGGCAGTTTGCTCTGCAGGTTGGCAGGCCCCCAGGCCATTGAGTGAAAGTGTAAAAAGGCTTGTGACATCCCTGGATGTCTCTTGCCCTTTGGAAGCAGCACAGCCATGCAGCTCTGTAGTTGTGCATCGATTTACTAGTGCACAGAGGCTCTGGTGCAGCCATGACTTGGCATAATGCACACAGCTGCCTTCCAGATTTTGATGTGCCCTGAAGCTAGTGGAGTGTGAAACAGAAAAAAATCAGCCCAAAGGATTCAAATCAGAATAAACAATAGGAAAACTTATCTTACCCCACTGCTTCTAGAGACCTGCACGGAAGTATATGCAGCAGAGGGGCTGAGATGCAAAGGAGGGAGATGTGGAAGGAGTGAATGAGAGAGGCACCGACTGCCATGGCTCCTGGGAAGCAGTCTGCAGTCAGAGATAAGCCAGAAAAGCAGAATTTAGTGCACTCTGGAAGAGATTTAGTGCACTCTGGAAGAGATTTAGTGCACTCTGGGAGGGTTGGGGGGACAGAGCTGTTTCCAGGCGAGTGTTCATGTAAAAATTGCTGCGTGCTTTGCTTTGGCTGTAGCAGTGTTTGTGAAGGTGCTGCAGGCTGAACGCAGCCACTGCGGCTGGAGCATCAGTGATGCGAGAACATTGCACAGGGCCTGTCCCTTCTCCAGTTGTCTGAGCCCCCCCAGCCCACACTTGGCTCAACAAATGTGTTGTGAGTGGGGAAAACACATTTTTTATTAACACTTCTGATGTTCAAGGCATGTTGGTTCTCCCAGATAGCCACAAGAGCACATAAATGTGGCAATGCCTTTCAGTAACAAAAGGCTTTGTCCTGTTGGAACGAGAACAGTACACTGGAGACTGTCAGCTCTGTATATCTAGATCAGTGGCCAGGTAGTCGTGCTGTGTTCCAGGATGAGAAGACAAGCCCAATGGTTGAGGTGAAAGCTCTTTCAACATCTGTCACTCCATGACAAGTGGTTTAGTCCCAAGTGTCAGTGAAACAAACCTCACCATTGTGCCTCTTCTCAAGGAACTGGATTTGACTTACCAAACTTTTCTGTAGGCTCTCAAACAGCCAGGCACTCAGCTTTCTGTGGAGCTGGGTTCTCTTGCAGGGGGCAAGTTCCTGAAAAGTTTCTTGTCTTTTTGGCAGAGCCTGTGATGTGGTGTTGTCATGGGGTTTGAAATGCTGTGGTTTGCAGTAAATGTTGGTTTCTGATGTGGCTTTGTTTAGTTAATATGTTAGCTAGGAATACACCACATTTTTCTTACTTTGAATAAAGTGAGAGCACAATCTGGGAAAAAGATGAAGGAGAGTTCCAGAACACCACACATCCTGGTCAGTGGTAAAAAGGGCACAGGAAACAAAGCAGAGATCATTCTTGTGGTGAGAACTATGTCAGTTCTGGAGCAAGATGTAATATAACCTATTTCTGCAGTTATTTATTACAGTGAATTAACATAGTTTCTGTCCTTTGAAGACCTCAGTGCCTCAGTCTGCACAAAACCTTGGACAGAACACCCCTCACCTGGGGCTCTGTGCTGGTACCAGCTGCAGTGCTGTGCAAAGGGATAGAAGAACTCAAGGCAGACAGGGAGAAGGTGCCAACTTCAGAAGTTACTTTCTAGTTCATTCCCATCCTCGCTGACTCTCGTTTGCAGATTCTCCAGTGCTATGCTATAGATGGGTCCAGCTTATACTTGCAGTTGTGTTTTGCCCCACTTGGGCAGCACCTGTGAAGTTTGGTCTCTGGGATCTCACCTTATGTACAGCAAACTCCCACACTTGAGGAGAGGCTGCTTGGCCCTTTTGGTTGCTGACCTGGGGAGCTGTGCTGGGGAGAAGTGGCCAGGTGTTGGATATGCTGTTTGAGGGCCAGGGCTATTTAACAAAGCAATTCTAAGTGTTCCAAGGCAGCACAATAGTGTTAACCTCCCTTGGCACTGCTGTAAATAAATAGGAGCTCAAGGTACAAGGCAGTGGGAAGCCTTCTCTTTAATTTTTTTGTTTCTGCCAACGTGTGTATTATGATGACACTCATGAACTGTTGCCTGTCTTTATTTTTCACAATTGTTTTCTTGCATAATGAATCTTTGTGCACAATAATATTGTCAGTATGCTGGAAAATGTTGTACTTACAATAGGTCTTTAGTTCTATATGTATCCATTGTGTGGCCAGTACCAATCACACCCTAAGGAATGAGATTATACCAAGTGCTTATGGAATTGTTCTCTTTCACTATGGGTCAGGACTAGAAACACTTGTACTGTGGAGATTGGGAGATAAATAACATCCCATGGCTTAAACTTACCTAAGAGTGCTAACCTTAATGGAAAAACCCATGGCTTACCTAGGAATGAGACTTACCATGTGATTATAAATCTGCAGGACTGGTGTCCAAGTTTACAGGATGCAGTGTGAAAGGAAGATAAAAGCTAAGGTCAGAGAAAAACAGTTTGAATAGCAGGTTGATGGGTGCTTTTGTTCCTAATTCACCTGCTTTTAGTGCTTGCTGTTCCTATTGGCCTGTCTGGCTCTTTCTGTTTGAGAAGTACTTTTGCTCAGGGAAGAGAAGAGCTCATAGAGGCCACAAAGTTAGCAGGAAAGTCTAAATCTGCATTGCAGCCCTCTTGTTAACCTGCTGGGTGGCAGGGGAAAGAACAAATTTATCCTTGTTCTTGCCCCACGTTTGAGTTATGGAATTGCTCATGAATGTACTTCCATGTCACTTGAAGAAGGATCAGACCAAGAAGGTGCTCCAAGGGCAGTTCCTGCATCAGGCTTCTTCCTGCTGGTAGAACTAGGGGATGTCTGTTATGAAGGAGCACCAGGAATTAGTGTCCTGTTGTTTCTGAGGTGTTTGTTTTAGGAGTCAGTATGATTAATGGTCAAGATTTTTACCCTTGCAGCTGTTCTGTGCTTGATGTGTCGCAGAGGTGTCAGCCTGTGTTTCAGGGATTCATTTCAGATGTGCTGAAGTAAGAATATGTTTGAACATGTGTTGTGCTGTGAGATGAAGAACTGTTCAGAGGAACTGATAAGCTGTTCATCGGCTCTATATGGATGTTGCCAATTGGTGCAAGGATCAGCAGTCATTTGTCAGAGGTACCAATACCCTTGGATTGGGCTGGGATTCCTGCAGTGCATCATGCCATCAAGAACTAATGAACAACTCTTGATCTGGAGGTGTGTGAATGATGAATGACCAACTGTAAGACCTGGCAGATGAAGATAGTTCAAAGCTTAAGCAGGGACAGGTCTAAACTGTGTAACCAGATAGGAAAATCCATAGGGGCAGGAACTATTTCTTGTGTTATATTGGCAGAGTGCTTTGTGCAGTGCAGCTCTGATTGAATTACTGTCCCTGGGCACCACCAGAACACAGGAAATTACAAACCCTGGAATTAAAATACCTACAGCAGTGTGAAATTATGGAGGCTGTGTGGATCTTAATTTTCTGAAACTAATACAATCCAACTGTGGATTAATCACATCCCTTAATACCCTATTTGTCTATAGATGTTTAATAAGAAAACACAATGCAATTAAATGATCAGATGGTGGTGTTCACTTCTGTTCTCTGGAACTACTTTTATGTTTTCATAAGCTGCTATTTGGGCTCTTTATTTGAGCCTTTACCTTCTCCAGTGCATTCTAATTCGAGAATCTCAAAGGACTGGCAAACAATAGGTGGCAAGGATGGTCAGTACATCTATACTAGGCCTAGATTTGTATTTCAGAGCCCTCTGCAAACAGCTTTGTCAGCATTCCAGCTTCCTTGGAGGCAGTGAAAGTAAGTGAGGATAGAAGCATTTGGTCTGTTTTCCATGTAGAACAAGGGATGGCACCATGGACTTTGTTCCATTGTTGACTGCTGGGCACTTCTGTTACAACTTCAGCAAAGACTAAAATAATGCATGGAAACAATTTTGGCTCAAAGTCCTTAGCAAAATACAGACTACCAGTGGATGGAGAAGGTGCACAACTGCTTTAATTCTGTGGTACCAAGAGTAACTTGTTCATGAGGCTCAATAAACCAGGGGCAAAATTAAATTTATAGCCCACTGACAAATGTTCTTGGGTTTTCTCTGGATCACGTGTGTCTTTCTGAAACGGAGTTCTTGCTGGGCTGAGGGATTAGCTCATAAAAATGCATTTGTAGAGGCACCTGTGTCTTTCTGAAACAGAGTTCTTGCTGGACTGAGGGATTGGCTCATAAAAATGCATTTGTAGAGGCACATAAAGCATTGCAGTCAGTCTTGTCTGGCCACACTGAGGGTTGTAGAACATAACAACGAAAAGGAAGTGTTTCTCTCGGGTCTCTCTGAAGACCTGCATTAATGCACTCTCCTCTCCTGGGTGTCTTTACAGCCAAAATTCAATTTTTGGTCAGTCCTACACAGTGATCCTTTGACAGACCTCAGGGGCCTCTTACTAAAGTGATGAGCTGCCAAAGATTGGACAGTGGCTATGGGCAGTGCAGGAGGAGATGAGCAGCAGAGGTGCTTTCCACGTGGGTTTGGTGGAAGGAGGGAAGGCTTGGTGCTCATGCTTGCAGTGGAATGGAAGAATATCTACTGGGAAGCAGTTGCAGTTGGTGTGTGTGTCCTTTACCACACTGGCCCTACTGCAGCAAAGCAGCTTATCCAAGTCTCACTTTTTCATGCAGGGAGTCACAACTCCTTCTGTGTAGTAGCAATGAATAAACACAAGAAACATGTCTGAAAGTTTCAATGTGCCTCTTCAGGTAATCCCAAACTTTCCATATGGGGATCTGTGCTACTTTTTTTTGATTGCATCTTCCCTTTGCATACAATAGCTGTTGAATTATACAAGCAGTTTGTCAATCTCCCTTGTTTTATAAATACTCAGCGGGAAGTTTCTTTGGTGGATGTTACCTTTAACTTCTCGTGCTCTGTGCAAGTCTTTAAATGAACTCTGAAACTTGTTTATAGAGCAAACATGTGCTTTCTCTGTCATTAATACCACCTTTTTGTTCTGTATGTTCTCTCTGTTGCCAATGCATGGAGGTTTTTTGTATATAGTGTCTGGCTTAATTTAAAACCAAACCAACAAAATTATTAGGGAAACCCCAATTCCCAGTGCCCTGATTATGTGTGTTGTTGTATGACATCAGGATTGCCTTAATATGTTTCCAGCGTGTTTGGATTTTGTGTTGCTCTGCAATAACTACTAGATTGTTTCCCATCCCTTCAATATTTGGTACTGCTGCTTTACTAATGCAGCTTTCAGCCCAAATCTGCACTTTAATGCAGCTCTGCTTACAAAAATAGAAAGAGGACTAAAAGGGCTGATGTGATTGGGCTTGCCCCGAGGTAGCTAGTTGAGAACATGTGTAAGCACTTCAGAAGTGAGCAGTGCAAAATGCAACAATAAATGCCTTTCCAGGTCACTTATCTGCCTGGACTCCTTCAGCCTGAGACCCATCAGGATTTGCATCCTTGGTTCTTTTTGATGTCTTGGTTTAGAAGGGGAAATCTATCACTGATCAGATCAAGGCCAACCTCAATATCCTCTCTTATACGAGTTAATAAAAGATGAGTGTGAAATATATATAATAAATCTTCTAGTAACTTCCAATAAGTGTCTTCTCCTCGGTGCCAGCTCTTCAGGCTGTAACTCCTGGTAGGAGTCAAGCGTAGAGAAGACCTAAAAGTTGAACTGGATGTACCTCCCAAGAGTTTGTGGATACAAACACATACTCATTTTCTTATATTAAGGGTCAGATTGCACGTATTTTTCCTGAGAACTAAAGCAGCACTAAGATTGGTGGTTAAATTTGACTTATGGATTTGTCATATTATCTTCTGTGAGGATTTTATGTGTCTTCCCTTGGAATATCCTGGGAGCTACTTCAGTTAACACAGTAAATGAAATCTTTTTTATAGTTCTGGAGCCCAGATGTCACGAAGTTTTTCTATCTACCATTGTCCTGAGATTTTTTTTTCCTTAGTAGTTGTGGTAAGGACAGCTTAGAAATCAGGATTTGGGCAAAAGGAGAAAGTTTCAGGAAAACTTGGAGTACAGCATGAATGGAATCTCACTTCCTAGTGAGCTCATGCTTGTAAAGGCAGGATTTGATACTGCAAGTTGGAGACCAGTAACTAGACCAATAACTCTGTGTGCTGGAAAGGGAATCTGTAGTAACAGAAGACCTTTTGCTCAGGTACAAGTTCAGAATAAGTCAGTACAGCTCAGATGGATTTGTTGTGCTAAAAACTGGTGCAAGGGTCAGACTTTTCCACATATTGACCACAGACATATATAGGAATGGAGCTGAGGCAGCAGAAAGCTGTTAGAATGATGCAGTGCCTCAAAGATTCCAGAGTTAATCCCACTGGAATGGAAAAACTAGAACTGTATTATTTGAAAAACAAATGAGATACAATCCCCAGTTAACTCTTTATACTTCTGAAAAGTCTGAAATAGTGAGAATGGGTTATAGCCTAATATTAACTGGTAGGGTTGTACCAGAGGTTCCATTGCTCCAGGCTTGGTGATTTACAGGAGGTATTTTACTTTGAGGTGTTAGAGGTTGTGGGGTGCCCACTTGTCCTGCCTTCACTTGCAGCTACTCTGCAGTTTTGGATCTTATCAGGTTATTCTGACAGCCACACAGATGGAGAATTACTTTTGTAGCTGAGGAGAAGGAAATACAGAGTAGAAGAACTTTCATAGGATCACTGCTCAATCCTTGTCTGGTATGTAAAACAAAAGCTCATTTCTCATCTTCATGGACTTTGTGCTAACTTCATGCAGGACTAAGACCTCAGAGTGAAGAGCCCTGGGTTTCTTACTCAGCACAGTCAGTAGTTACTCCTGAATTAGCAAAATTATTCCTTAGCACAGCTATGAAGGGAGGGAGGGTTGTGTGCCAGGATTCCAGCAGTGTAGGCAGGGCTTCCTTTCACAGAGAAGACTATATTCATGCTGTAGGAAATGTTTTGAAGTGATGCTTCTCCTACTAGCAAGGAAGCAATCAATTGTATTTTCAGAACTGCTCAGTGGCTCTTCAAGAGTCTATGAAGAGCCAAGTATTAGAGAACCAGGCCACAAACTACAGGGTCAGCAGCAGCTGCAGTGATCGTGCCTAGCCTTGCTCAAAGCATTTGGATTTGGAGAAAGGAAAAGGAAAGGAGAACTGGTGGTCTGTGGCTGCTTAATCAGCATTTGGAGGAGGATAGTGAAAGGCTGTTGTCCTTTGAAATGGTTTGAAGTACACAAAAATTCAGAGCCCTGGTGAATATAGAAGGAAGCTGCTGCTGCTTTTGCCTTGGCAATACTTATGTCTTGAGTAGTTATAGCCAGCAGAAACCCTGGCTGGAGGCTGCTGGTTATTCTCTCAGTTGTATCATGTGGTGTTTGCACACTGGGATGATGTGGTGTCTTCTCAAGCCCCAAGTGCAGGGTGTGAGTGATCTCGTTGTAGTTTGGGTAATTGTTTTTGTCAAAAGGAGACACACTTGTTCTTGGGCTCTCCTTCAACTTCTCTTTTCTTCCCGATGAAAGAGATTATTTTTTTCCAAAATACAGACAGCTGTATTAAATGGGCTTGTTAGTTAACTTGGCACTTCAGCTGAAGGAGCTGAACTGTCACAGGCAGGATCAGAGAGGATGTGTTTTGAGTACAGACTTCTTCAGGACAAGCTCTTACTCTTCTTAAGGAGAAGCACTTGGGTTTTAGTGCCTTACACATTTTTGTGCCTGTGGCTGGGACTCCCTCTTAGAATCCATATGTGCTTGTAGAAGCAGAAAAGCTGTGAAAAGGGAAGGAAACAATCACTCACTCATCTAAAACTTCCTGTTTCGTTTCAGGGACTTTCTGCCACGTGGATCTGGCATCGTAACCAGGCGCCCACTGGTCCTGCAGCTCGTCAACTCCAGCACAGGTATGTGAGCTCCCTTTGCTCTGTGTCTGGTTGGATTGCTGTCTTAGTCAGGGAAGGTCTTACTTGATCAGTGGCACTGCTCAGTGTGAAGATAAATAAGAATTTTCCCCAGTAAAAGTGACCTGCAGCTGTTTTTCCTATTTAACATCTGATGCATTAAGTGCTCAGAAGCAAAATGCTTTTTAGTTGTTTTGGTTTACCTTATGAGTCAAAGCTCCATGCATACACATATCACAGTTTTCCTTTGCTTGTGCAGCTGTGACTTTTATGAGTGGGTAAGACCTGAAAACCAAATGACCCTGCAGCTAATCCTCTAAAATAAGGGAGTGAGGTAATGTACAGGAGACCCAGTGTGAGAACAGTGGAATCTATAGAAGCAAGACTGCAGAGTTCTATGACTGCTCTTTTGGGCAGGTCACTGGTTGTGCTACTTACTTGGAGGATATTTTAATTACCTGAAGTTCTGTTAAGATCTCATCCAGGAGCTGACAAGTGAATGTTTCAAGGTACTTACCTTCTTCTCTTGTCAGGTGAACTTGATCTATCAAGCAATCTGATCTGCAGTAAGGATACAATTTGACTTTTAGGAGGCTTTTAAAATTGGAACAGAGGGTTCTTGGGTTGGTTAACCTGTTCAAGGACAGGCATAAAAACCCCAACCAGCAGCCAATTCAAACCCATGTCAAGAGAAGATTTGTTTTTTTGCCTCTCAAGACTTACTTTAGAGTGTTCTCATTATAGTGAAACTGTTATTTACCCCCAGCACTTTACTTCAGAGCTGCTCTGAGTTCTCCTGAGTACCAAGGTGCCTCCCAGTGTTGCTGGGGAAGTTGTGGCTGCTGCAGGCAGGTGCAGGGGAACTTTGGTTATCAACAGGGAAGATCCTGAATTATTTGAGTGAAGACAAGCGAGGATGTCACCTCTGCTGAGACAGAAACTGGATTGTGAAGATGTTGCACTCAACTGAGTCATCTCAGATGTTAGTCAGATAACGTGACTGCAGTCACTTCTGTTCCAACCTGCCAGTTCCTGGTGGGAAAGCCCTTGCCAGACTTTATCCCTTCAACTGTTTTTTTATTTTGTTTTGCTTCAGGACATGCTGCTTTCATTATACTTTTGAGTGTTTCTCTGACTGCGGTGACTATTTCTGATGCTCTGCTTCTATTTAAATAGAATATGGCGAGTTCCTGCACTGCAAGGGAAAGAAATTCACTGATTTTGAGGAGGTCCGTTTGGAGATCGAGGCTGAAACAGATCGTGTTACTGGCTCCAACAAAGGGATCTCCCCTGTGCCCATCAATCTTCGAGTCTACTCTCCCCATGGTGAGTCCTAGTGCAGTGGAACCAACTCTTCTGGCTCTCCAGTCTCTTATGAAGTGAAAAAAAATAGTGCTGTCATCACTTCCCCGGAAGGATTTTGAGAGCACAGTTTCCCTGATCAGTGTGAAAACAAGTGTTTAAAAGGGAAGGGTGAAGAGATCATTGACAATTACACTAGTAACAACTAGCAACTAGTTCTTACTAAGCAGTAACAAAAAGGAAGCTCTGTGTGCTTCTGTGTGTGCATCTGTTATGTATTGGAGACATTATTTACAGGTGGTACTTAGAGACCAGAACATTCCTACCTTAACCCTCTCTTGTGGTATCTCCTGTCTTTGTGTCTAGTCCTGAACCTGACCTTGGTGGACCTGCCTGGTATGACAAAAGTCCCTGTGGGGGATCAGCCCCCTGACATTGAATTTCAGATCCGAGATATGCTTATGCAGTTTGTCACCAAAGAGAACTGCCTCATCCTGGCAGTATCCCCAGCCAACTCTGATTTGGCAAATTCTGATGCCCTGAAGATTGCAAAGGAGGTGGATCCTCAAGGTAAATATCTCTTCATTTAGCCTGACATTACTAGACATTGGCCTGGTTTTCCTGTTGCAGTTTGGTTGTGGTTAGCCCAGGAACTATGGGCTCCTGTCTGTTGTCTTGGGATGTATCTTCACCAACAAACATTCTTCATAGAGGTGTTAGTGAGTGTTAACAGTTGCTGTAATAGAATTTTTGTTACTACCCTTTTCTTCCTTTGTCTGAGCCCCTTTTCTGAAGAGCTGAAGGATTTCCTTTCCTTTCCTTTAGTCATCTGCATCTAGCCTGGAGAAAACTAGGAAAATGTGCACAAAAATCTCTGTGCTGTGGCATAGCATGTGCATTCAGCAGGGCAGAACTGAGAACTGAGCTCGATTTTTTTTTTTTTTTTTTTTTTTTTTTTTTTTTGTCTGTTTTGCTCTCATGGCCTCTTGGATGTGATGAGAACTGTAGTGTTTAAGAGCCCTTGAGTAGCCAGGTTGGGTAATCTGTAAGCTCTGTGAACAGAGGAAAATACTACATGAGTTGTTTGCTTGATCAAGTGTGTTTGTCTTTTCCATAGGCCAGCGCACCATTGGGGTCATCACTAAGCTGGATCTTATGGATGAAGGAACTGATGCCCGAGATGTATTAGAAAACAAATTACTTCCACTCCGTAGGGGTATGTTTCCTCATGCTTCGTCCATGATATCCTTCCTATCTTTCCCCTCTGTGAGGTTTCCTGGCCTCATCCTCTTCCTCCAGCACATCCCCTTCCCATAGCATCTGTTACAACTTGTGGTTCAGCCATCTCTGTT
The DNA here is from genome assembly GCF_000695815.1 of Acanthisitta chloris. Taxonomy (NCBI): domain Eukaryota; kingdom Metazoa; phylum Chordata; class Aves; order Passeriformes; family Acanthisittidae; genus Acanthisitta; species Acanthisitta chloris. The sequence goes on from NW_008680546.1 coordinate 24,709, forward strand.
CCAAGCTGGAACTAGGAGAAAAGTTGGACAACAGGAATCAGTCATGCTGTTAACAAGAACGTTAGGTATTTGTGCCTTGATATGTACTCCTAGGAGAAACACAGCCTCATGCTCCTGGTTTTGTTCCCTCTTTCCTTCTTTTAATAAGGCAAGCAGCAAAAAATGGAACTCCTGTCTAAAAGACTCCTGTCCCTGCCACAGTATATGGATGAAATAACTCTAGGCTGTAGTACCTGCTGTGTATAGCCGTAGCAAAGCACCTGTCCTAAGAACTCTGACAGAAGAAATGAGTGAGATTGGAGTGTGCTTTGTGTTTGGGGGAACAGGAATGAATAAGCTAATTCTCTATTCCATACCCATTTTTGTCCTGCATACCAAAGTCTCAGACCCTGAGCCACTCCAGTCATTCCTGATGATGTGTTACCACTAGAATCCCCATTTTGCAGTGCTGTGTAACCTCCTGCTCAGTCTGAGTCTCATTTACTCTGCAAACATCTGATCTCTAATCCTACTCTTACAGGTTACATTGGTGTCGTCAACAGAAGTCAGAAGGACATAGATGGCAAGAAGGACATCCAGGCAGCTCTGGCTGCAGAGAGGAAATTCTTTCTCTCCCACCCAGCCTACAGACACATAGCTGATCGCATGGGAACCCCCTACCTGCAGAAAGTATTGAACCAGGTACTGTCCACAGTTGAGAACTGCTGCCCACACCATCACAGGAATGGCTGTGGTGGCCATTGAGGCTCTTCCAAGATGGAAGAATACAGGGAAAGCAAGAAGTTGTGGTCAGCAAACTGGTAATACCTTAAATTGTTTTGCTGCAGTGAGACTTGTGAAGATCAGTTAGCTCTTCCATCTCTGTCATTAAAGGTGTTGTGGTGCCAAGTCCCAGGGAGTGTGCCTGACTTGTTTAGTGCTGATGCAGTGAAACACATCGAGGCCAACAGTGGAACTTGCACACCAAAGGCAGAACAGTGCTTGATCCTTCCACTGACACTGGTGCAAAATCAGTAGTTGGTTCATGGCATTTATGCTATTGGAATGCAAAGAGACCTTCTGAATTTATAGTGGTCTCTGTACCTAACAGTAAGCTGCAAAGATTGATTTAGGTGTGATACTGGTAGTAATTTTCCCATCTGTTGAGGCTCTTCTGTCTCATACATTAGCAACTTACTGTTGCTTCTTTCTCTTTTCCTTTGAAATACTCCCTTAAGTGAAGAATTACTTTGTCCTTTTTTTCTCCTTACTGAAATACTAATCTTTAAACTGGAGTTTTCCACAGCTGTGCTTTGTGGAAAACCCTCTTGTTAGAGCCTCATCAGTGGTTTTGGCTCCTTCCACCTTACCTTATCACCCTTATTGTTGAAAAAGGACTTAACCACCAGCTTGATGTGCTAAGTTGAAGAGAGAATAGCCTTTACCTTTGGGTAAATAGCAAATGCTAGTACTTGTGTGTGAAGTTTATGCTTGGGTTTGAGTCAATAGGCTTGTGTGGATGGAGTTTTGTACCAGATTGGAAGGTAAACTGAAGGTCAAGAGTAGAGGGGTGCAGTAGGCAGAAGCTGGGGAGCTGGGATGCCAGTTAGGAGCTGAGTATATCTGTCCTGGGACAGACTTTTTATTAGGACCACTCAGAAGAACTGAACAGAGAAGAGCATTCCTCTATTTTGTAGTGTGGAGGTAGCAAACACTTTCCAGTAACTACCCTAGAGATTTATTGTCATCTTAAACCTTCTTCCTGTGCAGCAACTGACCAACCACATCCGTGACACCCTGCCAGGGCTGCGGAACAAGCTCCAGAGCCAGCTGCTCTCCATTGAGAAGGAGGTGGAGGAGTACAAGAACTTTCGCCCTGATGATCCTGCTCGCAAGACCAAAGCTCTGCTTCAGTAAGTGGCCTCAGCTGCATGTCCCTCCCTGGAGAGCACTGCTCAGCCATGGCTTCTGCTTCATGCTTTTGGTTTCTTTCAGGATGGTCCAGCAGTTTGCTGTGGACTTTGAGAAACGCATTGAAGGCTCTGGAGACCAAATTGATACCTATGAGCTGTCAGGAGGAGCGAGGATTAACCGCATCTTCCATGAGCGTTTCCCCTTCGAACTGGTCAAGGTACTGCTTCCCTGTGCTGCTGAGATCCACTTTGTCTTCCTGTCTGTTACCTCTTCTGTCTCTCTCTTTACCCCTCTTCTATGTTTTATCATCTTGTCTTTCCTATTGACTACTTTGTTTCATGTTTTTCCATTTTATCAGCTTTTCTACTTACTTTTCTCCTTTACTGAGACCTTCCCATAGTACTGACCTTTCCCTCCATCCCTGTCCTTGTGACAGAACTTGACTTTCTCTGAGTTAAATGACAGTATTTCTTTGGCTTAATTCCTAAATGCTAAATTAAGTGTGCAAAGTGGCTTTAACACGAACAATAGTAAATCAATGACTTAATGCCCTTGCAGATACGTTGTGTCAAAGCAACTGTGACTGAATTTTGTAGTATGAATGGTGCTGAAACTTGTATTTCCTTGATCCTGAGCATCAGGCTGGACCTCAGGTTGCCCTAAGAGATATTCAAGAAGCAGGAAAAAGAATGTAGATATAGCTGGGATTTTTTTGTCGGTCCCCTGTGAATGGTCTAGAGGTGGGGACAGTGTTGAAACAGTTCTGCTGTTGTAACAGTGGAAGAGGATTTTTACTGCATGTTGGTTTTCTTGAATGGTGAAGTACCTGATCAGAAGAGATACTGAGAAATCTTGGCTTTTTAATGTCAGTTAGAACGAACTCAAGAGCCAAATCCTTCTGCTTCTGGATTTTCTGCATTCTGCTTCCTTTTTTTTTTCCACATTTGAACACGATGAGGCCTTTTCAGTGCAATACAAGAGCCTGCCTTGTACTAGATTTACAATTCACACACAAAAATGTATTATCCATTTGTGGTCTTCACTAAAAAAAAACAGCTGCCAAGATGTCCTGGTCAGTCTTGAGAGGCAAAACAGTTTGTTTCTGAAAGCCATCTAAACACTTCAATCCTATTGATTTATCTCAAAGAAGCTCCTTGAGAGCAGCTGGGACTTGGCATCTGTTCCCTTAGCTGTTCCCGTGTCCAGGATGTCCTGCACTGGCAACAGAAACTTTGTTGCTGGACTCTGTACCCAACACTTGAGCTAATATCTCATCTGTCACATGGTAGTGCTGGCATGGGACCTCTTCTCTGTGAAGCATTGCTGCTGTGTGTCCTGGGGTTGTGCAAATCAGTGTGACAAAGTTTCTAATCAAATTCTCTTTCGGTGCAGATGGAGTTTGATGAGAAGGAGCTGCGGCGGGAGATTAGCTATGCCATCAAGAACATCCATGGTATCAGGCATGTATCACACCCTAGGCAAACCTTTGGCTGCAAAGCCTTGTAAATACCTCTAGACCTTCCAAGTGGAGTTGAAGACTTCAGAGGTACGGTAGGTTAGCCCAAAGGGGAGGGATAACCTCCTTGGACCACTCCAATGGCTTGAATTTGGGAGTAGGGACAATCATTCAAGTCAGTTTGCTTTGTCTTCCCATATGAAAGTCACAGAAGCCTCAAAGGTAAAAGCCTGGGTAACTTGACATTTTCTCCATCCTTCGTGGGCCTTGACATAAGAAGGGATAGAAAGAGGGATGCAGGCCCATACTGCTCCTTCATTTAGTTACAACTAAAGCATGTATTTTTGCTTTTTACCTCTGTACTAACCAACAGTTAGGTGTTTAAAATGAGAGTTGGTACTGAGCACCTCTTCCCTTAGAGATCTCAGGGAGTATTGGGGTGCCCATCACCAGGGTCCCACTGGCCCCAGGACATAGTTAGCAAACAGGTTTGTGTTCCCCTCAGTGGAGGTGAGTTGTCAGGAAACACAGCCCTGAGACCCTGAGTTGTGCTGCTCCTGGGAAGGTGAGCAGAGCCCAGTGCCTGTTGGAGCCCTTCCTGCACACTGGGATGTGAACAAACACTGACCTAGATTTATTTTTGTTCCTTTCTCTTGCTCAGTCACCAGCTGAGCTTGGTAAAGGGTATCAAATATGTCAGTGTTCTAACCATTAAGAAAATCTTTCAGAGAAAGCCTCCCATCTGCTGCACAGCTCTGAGGTCACATTGCTGTGGAGAGATCAACCCCTGCCACCCTTAGGCCTGGTGGCTGAGGTGAAATGATGACCTGGCTGTGGCTGTCCAGCCAAGACCCATTTTGCCCTCAATATCTCCTTCCTGGGAGGTGCCAAGCATCCCTCCCTTGCCACGGACTCCAGTCAGGGCTTGTCCAGGGGACATGACACTCCCCAGCCCCGTGTCCTGGGTTTTAGTGATGGCAGTGCCTGCTCCAAGATGTGTGTGTAACGCTGTGACATTCTCCTTGCCCCTTCTCCCCCTCCTGCCTTGTCTCATCCCCACCCTGGGTGTTTAGAACCGGTCTCTTCACACCCGACATGGCCTTTGAGACCATTGTGAAAAAGCAGGTGAAGAAGATTAAAGAGCCTTGCCTGAAATGCGTGGACATGGTCATTACGGAGTTAATCAATACTGTTAGACAGTGCACCAAGAAGGTAACCAGAGGCAGCATGGAGCTGGCACCTTCCACCCGCTCGCTGGCTGCGGCGCAGCATTGTGACCTGGGCAGGGACTTGCCTGCAGCCACACTCGGTGTTTCTAACCACCTCCTCAGCATGACTAGACCTGAGCCGTACCAGCCTGGAGCGATCCAGCCAACAAGCCAAACAGGAAGGAAGCACTCTGGGACATGGGCCATGGCCCTGCTCCCTGAATCTGTTAGAGCTGAGGGGTGCTGGAGGTGTCCTGCCACCCCTTCGTCTGTAGCGTGACTCATAGTTCCTTTAAAAACCAAGGGTGTTCCTATGTGGCTACATCTGTCTTTAAATTTATCATCTGGGTTTATTTTCCAAGCTAGAAACTGGGGTTTAAATGTAGTCCCCTCTGTTCTTATAGAAGTGAGAGGGTTAATCCCAGACTAGCCTTTGGGTGCTGCTTGGGAGGTGTATGGAGCTGAGCTTCAGAGGCTGCAGCAGTTATAGCTGTGAGCTGTATTCCAAGGAAAAGTTCCTGTGGTGTTTGGCTTGGTTTCTGGCTGGCTTGGTCTGTATCCTGTTCTGGGAGGGCAGCACGTGGCTGAGAAGAAGCAAGTTAGATGTGTTCATCACCCTCTGGGATCCCCCTGTTCTGTCTCTCAAGAGAGAGTGCATCGGGCTTTGCCCTTTGAGATCCATGCTGGTATTTGCTGGGGTTGAGGGAGGGAACCTGCCTTGATTCTGCCCTTTGGATGTGGCAGGTTTTGATTCCAAGGCTGGGGTTGAAGGGCAGCAAGATAAGACAACCTGTGCCATTCTTCTCAGCCATGGCTCGCTGCCTCGGGCAGGCAGGGTGCTGGTGCGAGGGCACCTCGGTTAGGATGGTGGTGTGGGCACTGGAGACTGGAATCGCCACTGGCTATTTAGGTGCAGGTAAATGGGCATTGCAGGAGGTGTCTGGAGAGCCTGACACCCTCTCTGCAAGGGTGGGGACAGGTGCCCAAGTGGTGATACTTGCCATGCTAGCAGAAATGCCTGGTCCTTAGGGCCAAGAACCTCTGTAGAAGGGCTCAGGCATGCAGGCACATGCTTTGCCCCCCAGAACAGACTGGGAGAGCAAAGTGGATGCAGTGAGAGGTTGCTCAGGTTTCTAGAGTGCTGGAGGAACTTCCTTTTCCTGTCCTGCTGTCCTCTCTTGGGGTGTGTGACTGTGGGGAGCACCCAGAAAATTGCCATTAGAGCCTGTCGACAGGTAAGCACAGGCCCTCGGGCTGCCAAGTATCCAGAGTCACCTGCTAACTGGATCAGAAGGGCCCTCCTTTTTCATGCCCTCTGAAGCTTCTCTTGATTTGTTATCCATCCATCAGTTGCTATTCAGAACCTCCCATTCATTCTTTTTCTCCATTCATTCTTTCTCTTTGCATCCTTTCCTCCCATTTTCTATTTCTTTCTTCATTGTTTCTTTTTCTTTCCTCTTCTTACTGATAATTTTAGAAGAAACCATCTGTTCTGACAGCAGCAGGTTCCTCAAGTGATCAGGTGGTGGGTACAGCAGGGTGGGAGGTAAGGGAGGAGAACAGACCACAGGGATGGAGGGGAAATGTCACAGATTCAGGATTAAAGGATTCAATTTTAGCTTGGATCCTACTGCTGAGGTGTTGATGGTTGACTTCAGTGCTAGTTGCTCTATGTGTGCTCTAGTAGCCATGGTTACCATTTTGTATCTGAAGGAACAAAATATGGTCATTCAGGTGATACTCAGGTACTGGAAAGGGTTGATTTTTAAAATATTTCTTCTATGCAGGGCCCCCAAGTCTGGTGGGGAAGACAGTATATCTTGGTCTTAACTGGGCAACTGGATTAGTAGGAAACTACTGTTGAGTCAGAGGATGTGAACTGAACTCTGGAAATCCCCTTGCTTTGCTCAAAAGGGACATTGTTGGCACCTTGAGAGAGACCTTTGGGCGAAGCCAAATCCTGTAAGATACTCCAGCTCTTTGCTGATTAAAAGGCAACGCATAACTTGTGTTGAAGAGTGTTTTAATACTGGTATTTCTTGGGCACTTGCAGGTATTATCCACAGAGATGTGAAGGGATAAACACCTGATTTACATGAGGTGGTGGATATTTATGGCTACCCCAGGGTTGGTTGGTAGCTGCAGACACTCCAGGTGTGACTTAACTGTACCTGTGGATCCAGTATCCCTTTCCCATGCCAAGGGGACATTGTCCCCTTGAAAGCAGTCAGAGCAGAGATGGCCCATGCTAAAACAAGTCACTTAGACTGTGTAACAAAGAGCATCCTGGTAGAAGCTCTCAACTGTTAAAAGAAATGCTGAAAGACTTTTTTGGGGTGCAGTGGTCTTGAATCGTGAGCCATGTGCTCTGGGATGGCTCTGCTTGAGTAGGGAGGTTGGACCAGATGACCCATTGTGGTCCCTTCCAACCTAACTGATTCTGTGATTCTGTAATCTTGGCCATATTTTAGTAACTTTAGTTTCTGTGGACTTTCTGCCCTTTCTGAGTGTGGAGCCATTGAGAACACAGGGCTCTTAATATCTGTGGAAATGAATAGTTCCTTATAAACCTCCACAGGCCTGTGCTGGGTCTGATGCTGCAGGTTAGCTGGAGCAGAATGGCTGCTTTGTATAGCTATGGATGCAAGTGTGCATTTTCCTAAATACTGGGTACGTCTGTTCTTACTGAGGAGGTTCATGTTGCAGGGAAGGTGAGTGAGATGAAATATGCTCCTCAAGTGGAGCAGTTTGCCTGAATCCCTGAGACTGAGAGACATCAGTTCTGCCAAAACAAGATGCAAGTGGCAAATCTTTGCAGGTCTTAGTCTGGCTTCTGTTCAGGCTTCCTGCAGCTGGAATAAGGAAAACATGGAGAGATAACTGTGGTGGGAAGGAAAGGGAAATGTCCGAGACAACGGGAAATGAGACGTGATGAACCTCTAGGAGGAGAGGCAGTGGCTCACTGAGTCAAGCAGCTTTGTCTTAAAATCCAAAGAAGCTTTCCTTCAGGATGAGATCACTTGATCCCTGGGGGCTTCCATCCATTCATCTTGCTCTTGACAGCTCACCATTTCACTGGCCCAGCTGCTCCTACCTCATTCCCCTTTGCCACTTCCATTTGCCTGTAGACTCTCCTGATACTTGGCAGTGCACAGGCCCCATAGCAATGCTCACTTGGTTCAGTAAACTAATGGAATGAACCAAAATCTCACTTCTCATTTTGCCTTGTGTTTTCTCTCTTTTCCCTTTTCCTTCCTTCTTTCTTCCTCCTTCCTGCTCTTTCTCTGCTTTGCTTTCTTCTTCCTCGTTGCTTCCTCCCGCCCTTCCCCTGCCATGCAGAACGGGTCTCTTCACGCCTGACCTCGCTTTTGAAGCCATAGTGAAAAAGCAGGTGCAGAAGTTGAAGGAGCCAAGTCTGAAGTGTGTGGATATGGTAGTGAGTGAGCTCACATCCACCATCAGAAAGTGTAGCGAAAAGGTAAAGAAACAAAAATATCAAAGAAAGGTCAATGCCCACTCCCTTCCCACACACCTCCATGCTGTTCCTCCACACACACCCCAGGGACTCCAGCAAATCTAGAGAGAGAAAATGGTTGTGAAGATGCAGCTGAAGGAGAGCAGCAAGCTGCAGGTAGAAGAGCAGTTTAAAGGCAGGCCAAGAGAAGTGGGTGACAACTGATGAGCTCTTTAGCTGAGGAGTGAGCTGGGATCCAGTGGATGACTCTACCATACCCTTCTCCTCTGTCTGGCTCAGTGGAATTCACCTCAGTGTGGATCAGCCCCTTTGCAAGACCTGTTTGCTGTGCTACTGCCTGCACATTTGGAGTTTCTTACTTGTTATTTCTGGGACCCCCTTAAAAAATGCAGGTGCCTTAGGAAAAGATAAAAAGTCCTCTCATCCCCACAGCATGTGTGGTCTGCAGAGCAATGTTGAGCAGTGGCATCTACAAAACAATAGCTGATTAAAGTGTGCGGTGCAAGATGTTCTGCAAGAGACATTCAGAGTCCCAAAAGGCTTTGAGAAAAGCTTTTCCAGGCATTCCACCCTCTGCATCATTCTCCTGCTGATCCCTCACTCCATGGACTGTGCTCAGTGGGAAGTGGTATGATGCTTTTCCCTGTGTGCTGTGAAGCCTGAAGCTAGCAGCAGGTGGAGAGCGACAGGGAAGGTGTGAGATACCCTTGGAGGCTGGGGCAGGAGTGGCTGTGATTCCCAGGCTGGTTCCCTCCAGGAGAGGGCACCACATGCCTCCTTAAAAAAACAGGCAGATGTGGCAATTGGTGATAAACTTCCCAGTCAGGGGCCAGAAACGTGTCTGTGGCCCAACAAAAGTGTGTTCTGGAAACTGAGTGGTAAAGGGTTGTTTCATGGGTTATTTTAGGACTTGAAAATTACACTTTCCTTCTTCCAGGGTTGCAGCCAGACTCACCAACATAATAGCCCTAAATTGGGAAGGAAGGGAAGTTAAGAATTGATATGAGTTCAGAGTGAAGGCAAGAGCTGAGCTAATAAGGTCTGGCTCACTTAGGAATGCAGAGCTCACCACCACCTCTCTAAGGAGACATCTCTGACATGCCCTGAGCTCTGCCCAATCTCTCTCTTGTGGAGTCCTGCTGTTTCTGGATCATGGGGGCTGATGTGGTGAGGGAGAGGAACTCCTTTCCAGCCTGTTTCTTATGTGGATTTTTTTATTTTGATGGGTTTGATTGCTTGCACTGTGTTCTGTATCTGGCTGGTGATGTCTGCTCTGGGTGGGGAGAGGAGGGTGATGAAGACCCTAAGGGTATTGAATTCCAGTTTCTCTATTGGACCATGTCGTTAGAGTGGCTGGATACCCACTTGCTCCGTGGATTTTAATCCATGATGTGGTGGAGGACCCCGTGAGGATGCTCTAAGGCAATGCAACCTGAATATCCTGTGAGGAAGGTGATAGTAGCAGTGACATTGTAGGAGACTAATGGCTGTAATAAAAGCTGGAGAAGCCAGGGAGGCAGATGGTAGAATATAAAATAACTGCCTGAAGTAAAATATGTACCAATAGTACTGGAAGATAAAAGGAAAACTTTAGTAATGCTTAGTCAAATGTCTGCATGTAGTGAGAAGGTTCATCTTGCCTGTACCTCCCTCTGAAAGAGTAGAGAGTAACTGCCATAGGCCACTTCAGGATAGTCATTGGACTGAGATGGGTTATGGTGGCCTAAGGTAGTAACAGCACAGGGACATTAGTTAATTTGCAATATTTATTTTGCATGTTATAGCTCTTAACTGCTTGACATGGACAAGAGCATGTGCTATTAGGGGAAGCATCTGGAAAAGGCTACTTTAGGACTGATGCTAATTGTAAGGTAATACCCAGCCTGCTGTCGTGGCCTGACGGTGCCTTTCAGATGGCAAAAACATTTAAACTCACCAGAAGTCCTGCAAGGCTTCTTGAAAGGAAGATTGCTTGGGCTAACACCTCTTGAATTAGCTTAACAGTCCTGTAGCCTTGGTTTGTTGTTGTCCTGAACTGTTGTGTGTTATTGTTTATGTTCTCTCACAATTATTTCATTTCACCCCAGATGGTGAAGAAATCATTGTATGTGCAGTTGATAAAGCTGTATAGATGGAATAACATGAGACTATCATAAAGAGCACAGAAGGCAAACCCGTCTGTTGTTTACAGAAGTGCAGCTTTCCTGTATGAAGAGATTTGCAGTTGGCTATCTCTTGACAAGTCTGAGAGCAGAAGAGAAGATAGCCATTAACAGCTGGTCTCTGACTGGCCTGATTCTGAGCTTCTTCCCCTTGGTAAAGGGGAGAGTAGCTCCAAAAACAACAGAAAGCTGGTGCAAGCATGGAAGTCCTTACCTTTAGGAGGATAATGTTCTAGCTAGTGTTTTTCCAAAAGCAGGAACCTTCTGTGCCAGACTGCACTGCAGCATCTCCCATGTGCAGGAAGGTCTTGCAAGTCAGCAGCCCTTCAGCTGAAGGTTGATCTCTGGTGTGCTGGCAAGGACTCCTAGAATCTGCAAAGAGGGGAACTAAGGAACATTGGGACAAATTGGTTTTCGAAGGGCTGTAAGCTTGTATTTTGATTAAACAGGCAAATGCAGCTAAAGCAGGATGGAAGCCCCACTTGAGCTGGGACATGGTCCCGGGCTGACAGACTAAACCCCTCGAAGGGTCGCCTGCTCTCCTGTCTTTCAGAGTCATGGCATTTCTGGGTGCTGTTTGTACTGCTGGTGATAACTCCTTGCCCCTCTATACCATATTGCATGTTCCCTGGTGGTGTGACATTCTGTGGCTTGTTTGTCCTCTTTCCTTGCCCACTCTTGCTGCTCCTGTGCATGCTTGGGGTTGGAAGCTCCTGCATGAGGCCTGATGCTGTCAGTTTATTTTTGCACATGAATGTTGCTGGATGACCTGAGTCCTGAATAAATCACAACTTGTTTTGCACTGTGTGTGCATTTGTACTGGTTGGGACTGGGATGGTGGGGGGAGGTTTGATGTGTTTTTGTTTGTGGTTTTTTTAATTTGAAGCAAAGAAGCTGAGACTTGCTTGAAGGTTTTCCAACTTCCTGTTTTTCTGTTTGACATAACTTGCCCATCTATCCTTTGCCAACCCCTCCAAAGGAAACAGGAAGCTTTGCCTGACTCTCTGAAGCAACCAGCTGCCTGAACCATAAAGATCATGGAGAACACCCAGTTTGTGCTTTCAAGACGAGGTGGTGGTGGGGAACACTAATTCCACTTGTCTTTTCCTGCCTCTGTGGTGTTCAAAACAAACCACACATGTAAAAATAGTGTCAGATCTAGTCCTCAATTTCAGTTCTAGGCTATTGCAACTTGCTTGACGTAATGGTGCTGAAAGGGTTTGAGACTATTTGTAGTCAGAGGTTAGGAGTATTGTTGGTGGTTAGTGTGGGGTTTGGCTTGCAGTGGTAATGCTGCACAATTTGAGACAGTTCCTTACTTATGTATACAGAACAAAAGGGCAAACCAGTTTAAGAAGAAGCTCTCATAAATTGGAGGAACAAAACAAATGCAGTACAGGTCACGGGCAAATGAGATTTCTTTATTTTTAGACACCCCCTGGAGGGGATATAGAAGACTGATATTGGGAAATGCTGTTTGGCATCATAGTCAAATGGCAGATAATGTTAAAAAAACCAGGAGAAATGATTTCATAGGGGATGGGCAAAAGGACTAGATCCCAGATATGAAGGATTAATTTCTTTTGACTGTGCTGGGCCTGACCTGAGAATCATCAGCTACTGCTGTGGAAATCACTAGAGGCTTATGAGTCTAGGCAAGATAGGTGCTGTGGGAAACCCAGAGAGCTTTAAGGGTGCTGGTTCTGGAAGTGTTGCTCATTTATTATCTCTGTAGATAGTCTTCCTGTGAATCAGAGCTAGTAAAGCCCTTCTGCTTCTTTGTCTGGGCAGGGAAGGATTCATTTCTCAGTAATGTGGCAAAAAGTGTTGTAGGTGCAATGTGACCATAGACCTCAGCTGTGTAATCCTGCCCCAGCACAGGTGGGGAATGGGTAGAAGCAGCTGGATGCCCAGAGAATGGGATTTCTTGAAGACATATCCCCTTGAGCTGGTCAGATCCTCTGTCTCTGCTTGCAGATGTTGAAATGGGCCAGATGCCTCAGCAAACTGGGATTGAAATCCACCTCCTGGGGAGATTTCCAGTAGGATTTAGCAGGTTGCAGCAACAGGCCATTCACCTACTTAGCCTACTACAGTGAGATGCTGACCATCTAGAGAAACTATGCACTTTGATGGGAAAAACCCAACAAGTAAGATGCACTTACATCTGGGGTTTGCCAAGAGCCTCATGTCAGGAAGAATGTGGTGGGTTTGGAGCAGGTCTCTGGTGAGGCAGAAAGGTTGCTGCAAGAGGAAAAAGAGCTTTTCTCTGAAGCCCAAAGGAAGCAGAAATGAACTTTGCCCTCAACAGACTTCCAGGAACTTGGAAAAATCTGTCTGCAAGTCCAGCTTTCTAGAACTTCCCTTGAGAATACCTGGTTGCAGGGTGTATGTATGCATGTGTACATGTGGGGGGCTGCTGCCCCCTTTATGCCTCCCTTTCCCATGTGCACGTGTTTTCTCTCTCCTGCAGCTCAGCCAATACCCTCATCTGCGTGAGGAGATGGAGAGGATTGTCACCACTCACATCCGGGAGAGGGAAGGCAGGACCAAGGATCAGGTAGGGGGTCAGGAGGGTGTGCAAGAGGGGAGATCAGGCAGGGGATGCCCTGTGAAGGGACAGGCTAGGTTAGAGGGGCCTGAGCCAAGGGGTGTCTGGCTGCAGAGGGGTCAGATGGACAATGTCCAGGGGTCTGTCTGCCCCTGTTAGCAGTGTCAGTCACTAACGTTGTGCTCTGTCTGTGCCTCTGTTTGGCAGGTCATGCTTCTAATAGACATCGAGCTGGCTTACATGAACACAAACCATGAGGATTTCATTGGCTTTGCCAAGTAAGCACACACCTCCTATTGCTTCCTCTCCTCTGCATGTGTTTCCTGTGGCTCTGTCCTATAGCTGCTCCAGTAAATGGGTTGCAAAGGCCCTGGAGCAGACACTGGTCTCTCAGTATTGCTTGGTTTTCAGGCTGGGGAGGAGAACAGGGATGTGTGGAAGGGAAGTTAGGGTTATGTCGGGGATAAAAAAGCAGCAGCTGTGGAGGGTTAGTGGTCCAAGTGTGGTTCATGTGGGAGTGGGAAGATGAGTAGCCCAGTCTGAGAGAGCAGATGGCAATAGATTGGGCTGTCAAGGCTTGGAAGCCAGTGGTGAGGGGCACAGACTCGCTGTAGCAGCTATCAGGTGGGAGCAGGATTCAGGGCATCAAGAAGAGCCTAAGAAGTTTTGACTGTCTCTGCTGTTGTTTGCAGTGCTCAGCAGAGGAGCAGCCAGATGAACAAGAAGAAGGCAGCTGGCAACCAGGTAGGCCAAGTTCCATCTCCTTCCTTCACTGCTGCAAGGAGGATATGTTTGCTACCTGGAAGCTACCAGGTGGACAAGTGCTGGGCTGGATGCAGCAGTGCTCTAAGTTGGATTTTTTTTTTTGTGTTGCCTTTTATTTTGAACTCATCAAACTCTGTTTGTAACTGGAGGATGGTGTTTTAGGCTCACTGCAGTCAGGAAGAACTGAGCATCTGGCAGCAATGG